>NW_027464649.1:870000-1007500 GCF_043290135.1 Rhipicephalus microplus | reverse complement strand
GAGTAAAACGTTTTCTAACGATAGAAGTGCGAAGGTTATGTTAGGTTGAGTTATGTTAGTTTAAGCTAGGTAGCGTCGTGAAACCACCAAAAACGACGTCATCTAACGAGATAGTGTTGTTTTATTGCGAGTACGAAACTGCGATAGGTAAAATGTTGTGAAAGCACACAAAACGGCATGAACAACAAATACTGCGTGTTGTACCGTTACAAGTGCGAAACTGCTATGTTGTGACATTCTCGGTAAAGCGCATGCAAGTATCGTGAAACCTTAAAGAACGATGTCATTTAGCGAGATACAGCGTTCTGTACTGTAATAAGTTGGTGAGAAACTGTGAGGTCAAGCAAATATCGTAATTGTGAACGAAACAGTGTAATTGAACGTCTTTAGATACAAGTGCGAATGTTAGGTTAGGTTGACATATCAACCGTCGTAAAACCGCATTAAACAATGTCACTTAGTGAGATGTAGTGTTTTTCAACATTACAAGTCGGGAACTACGATATCTAATGTGAAAGCGCATGAAACCGTCGTAATCTTGTAGAAAACATTGTAAAGTGGCGAGTAAAACGTTTTCTAACGATAGAACTGCGACGGTTAGGTTAGGTTAGGTTAGTTTAAGCTAGGTAGCGTCGTGAAACTACCAAAAACGACGTCATCTAACGAGATAGTGTTGTTTTATAGCGAGTATTAAACTGCGATAGGTGAAATGTTGTGAAAGCACACAAAACGGCATGAACAAGCCAAATACTGCGTGTTCTACCGTTACAAGTGCGAAACTGCTATATTGTGATATTCTCGTTAAAGCGCATGCAAACATCGTGAAACCTTAAAGAACAATGTCATTTAGCGAGATACAGCGTTCTGTACTGCAATAAGTTGGTGAAAAACTGTGAGGTTATGCAAATATCCTAATTGTGAACGAAACAGTGTAATAGAGCGTTTTTTAATACAAGTGCGAATGTTAGGTTAGGTTAAGATATGAACCGTCGTAAAACCGCATTAAACAATGTCACTTAGTGAGATGCAGTGTTTTTCACCATTACAAGTTGGGAACTGCGATATCTAATGTGAAAGCACTTGCAAACGTCGTTAGGTTAGGTTAGGTTAGGTTAGGTTAGGTTACGTTAGGTTCGGTTACGTTAGGTTAGGTTAGGTTAGGTTACGTTAGGTTAGGTTAGGTTAGGTAAGGATAATTTGGTTAGGTTAGGTAAGGTTAGGTTAGGTTAGGTTAGGTTGGGTTGGGTGTTGTTGGGTTGGGTTGGGTTGGGTTAGGTTGGGTTAGGTTAGGTTAGGTTACGTTAGGTTAGGTTAGGTTAGGTTACGTTAGGTTATGTTAGGTTAGGTTAGGTTACGTTAGGTTAGGTTAGGTCAGGTAAGGTTAGGTTACGTTAGAATAGGTTAGGTTAGGTTAGGTTAGGTTAGCTTAGGTTAGGTTAGGTTGGGATGGGTTGGGTTAGGTTGGGTTAGGTTAGGTTAGGTTAGGTTAGGTTGGGTTAGGTTAGTTTAGGTTAGGTTAGGTTAGGTTAGGTTAAGTTGGGTTGGGTTAGGTTAGGTTAGGTAAGGTTAGGTTAGGTTAGGTTAGGTTAGGTTAAGGTATGAACCGTCGTAAAACCGCATTAAACAATGTCACTTAGTGAGATGCAGTGTTTTCACCATTACAAGTCGGGAACTGCGATATCTAATGTGAAAGCGCTTGCAAACGTCGTTAGGTTAGGTTAGGTTAGGTTAGGTTAGGTTAGGTTAGGTTTGGTTAGGTTAGGTTAGGTTAGGTTAGGTTAGGGTATGTTAGATAAGGTTTGGTTAGGTTAGGTTAGGTTAGGTTGGGTTAGGTAAGGTTAGTTTAGGTTAAGATATGAACCGCGCTAAAACCGCATTAAACAATGTCACTTAGTGAGATGCTGTGTTTTCCACCATTACAAGTCGGGAACTGCGATATCTAATGTGAAAGCGCATGAAACCGTCGTAATCTTGTAGAAAACATTGTAAAGTAGCGAATAAAACGTTTTCTAACGATAGAAGTGCGAAGGTTCGGTTAGTTTGAGCTAGGTAGCGTCGTGAAACCACCAAAAACGATGTCATCTAACGAGATAGTGTTGTTTTATTGCGAGTACGAAACTGCGATAGGTGAAATATTGGGAAAGCACACAAAATGGCATGAACTAGCCAGATACTGCGTCTTGTGCCGTTACAAGTGCGAAACTGCTTTATTGTGATATTCTTGTTAAAGCGCATGCAAGTATCGTGAAACCTTAAAGAACGATGTCATCTAGCGAGATACAGCGTTCTGTACTGTAATAAGTTGGTGAGAAACTGTGAGTTCAAGCAAATATCGTAATTGTGAACGAAACAGTGTAATTGAGCGTATTTAGATACAAGTGCGAATGTTAGGTTAGGTTGAGATATCAACCGTCGTAAAACCGCATTAAACAATGTCACTTAGTGAGATGTAGTGTTTTTCAACATTACAAGTCGGGAACTACGATATCTAATGTGAAAGCGCATGAAACCGTCGTAATCTTGTAGAAAACATTGTAAAATTGCGAGTAAAACGTTTTCTAACGATAGAAGTGCGAAGGTTAGGTTAGGTTAGGTTAGTTTAAGCTAGGTAGCGTCGTGAAACTACCAAAAACGACGTCATCTAACGAGATAGTGTTGTTTTATTGCGAGTATTAAACTGCGATAGGTGAAATGTTGTGAATGCACACAAAACGGCATGAACAAGCCAAATACTGCGTGTTCTACCGTTACAAGTGCGAAACTGCTATATTGTGATATTCTCGTTAAAGCGCATGCAAGCATCGTGAAACCTTAAAGAACAATGTCATTTAGCGAGATACAGCGTTCTGTACTGCAATAAGTTGGTGAAAAACTGTGAGGTTATGCAAATATCCTAATTGTGAACGAAACAGTGTAATAGAGCGTTTTTTAATACAAGTGCGAATGTTAGGTTAGGTTAAGATATGAACCGTCGTAAAACCGCATTAATCAATGTCACTTAGTGAGATGCAGTGTTTTTCACCATTACAAGTCGGGAACTGCGATATCTAATGTGAAAGCGCTCGCAAACGTCGTTAGGTTAGGTTAGGTTAGGTTAGGTTAGGTTATGTTAGGTTAGGTTGGGTTAGGTTAGGTTAGGTTACGTTAGGTTAAGGTATGAACCGTCGTAAAACCGCAATAAACAATGTCACTTAGTGAGATGCAGTGTTTTTCACCTTTACAAGTTGGGAACTGCGATATCTAATGTGAAAGCGCTTGAAACCGTCGTAATGTTGTAGAAAGCAATGTAAAGTAGCGAGTAAAACGTTTTCTAACGATAGAAGTGCGAAGGTTATGTTAGGTTAGGTTAGTTTAAGCTAGGTAGCGTCGTGAAACTACCAAAAACGACGTCATCTAACGAGATAGTGTTGTTTTATTGCGAGTACGAAACTGCGATAGGTAAAATGTTGTGAAAGCACACAAAACGGCATGAACAAGCCAAATACTGCGTGTTGTACCGTTACAAGTGCGAAAGTGCTATGTTGTGACATTCTCGGTAAAGCGCATGCAAGTATCGTGAAACCTTAAAGAACGATGTCATTTAGCGAGATACAGCGTTCTGTACTGTAATAAGTTGGTGAGAAACTGTGAGGTCAAGCAAATATCGTAATTGTGAACGAAACAGTGTAATTGAGCGTCTTTAGATACAAGTACGAATGTTAGGTTAGGTTAAGATATGAACCGTCGTAAAACCGCATTAAACAATGTCAAGTACTGAGATGCAGTGTTTTTCACCATTAAAAGTGGGGAACTGCGATATTTAATGTGAAAGCGCTTGCAACCGTCGTTAGGTTAGGTTAGGTTAGGTTAGGTTAGGTTAGGTTTGGTTAGGTTAGGTTAGGTTAGGTTAGGTTAGGTTAGATTAGGTTGGGTTGAGTTGGGTTAGGTTAGGTTAGGTTAGGTTGGGTTAGGTTAGGTTAGGTTAGTTTAGGTTACGTTAGGTTAGGTTACGTTAGGTTAGGTTAGGCTAGGTTAGGTTACGTTAGGTTAGGTTAGGTTAGGTAAGGATAATTTGGTTAGGTTAGGTGAGGTTAGGTTAGGTTAGGTTAGGTTGGGTTGGGTTGGGTTGGGTTAGGTTGGGTTAGGTTAGGTTAGGTTACGTTAGGTTAGGTTAGGTTAGGTTACGTTAGGTTATGTTAGGTTAGGTTAGGTTACGTTAGGTTAGGTTAGGTCAGGTAAGGTTAGGTTACGTTAGAATAGGTTAGGTTAGGTTAAGTTAGGTTAGGTTAAGTTAGGTTAGGTTAGGTTTGGTTAGGTTAGGTTAGGTTAGCTTAGGTTAGGTTAGGTTGGGTTGGGTTGGGTTAGGTTGGGTTAGGTTAGGTTAGGTTAGGTTGGGTTAGGTTAGTTTAGGTTAGGTTAGGTTAGGTTAGGTTAAGTTGGGTTGGGTTAGGTTAGGTTAGATTAGGTAAGGTTAGGTTAGGTTAGGTTAGGTTAGGTTAGGTTAGGTTAGGTTTGGTTAGGTTAGGTTAGGTTAGGTTGGGTTAGGTTAGTTTAGGTTAGGTTAGGTTAGGTTAGGTTAAGTTGGGTTGGGTTAGGTTAGGTTAGGTTAGGTTAGGTTAAGGTATGAACCGTCGTAAAACCGCATTAAACAATGTCACTTAGTGAGATGCAGTGTTTTCACCATTACAAGTCGGGAACTGCGATATCTAATGTGAAAGCGCTTGCAAACGTCGTTAGGTTAGGTTAGGTTAGGTTAGGTTTGGTTAGGTTAGGTTAGGTTAGGTTAGGTTAGGGTATGTTAGGTAAGGTTTGGTTAGGTTAGGTTAGGTTAGGTTGGGTTAGGTAAGGTTAGGTTAGGTTAAGATATGAACCGTCGTAAAACCGCAATAAACAATGTCACTTAGTGAGATGCAGTGTTTTTCACCTTTACAAGTCGGGAACTGCGATATCTAATGTGAAAGCGCTTGATACCGTCGTAATGTTGTAGAAAGCAATGTAAAGTAGCGAGTAAAACGTTTTCTAACGATAGAAGTGCGAAGGTAATGTTAGGTTGAGTTATGTTAGTTTAAGCTAGGTAGCGTCGTGAAACCACCAAAAACGACGTCATCTAACGAGATAGTGTTGTTTTATTGCGAGTACGAAACTGCGATAGGTAAAATGTTGTGAAAGCACACAAAACGGCATGAACAAGCCAAATACTGCGTGTTGTACCGTTACAAGTGCGAAAGTGCTATGTTGTGACATTCTCGGTAAAGCGCATGCAAGTATCGTGAAACCTTAAAGAACGATGTCATTTAGCGAGATACAGCGTTCTGTACTGTAATAAGTTGGTGAGAAACTGTGAGGTCAAACAAATATCGTAATTGTGAACGAAACAGTGTAATTGAGCGTCTTTAGATACAAGTGCGAATGTTAGGTTAGGTTGACATATCAACCGTCGTAAAACCGCATTAAACAATGTCACTTAGTGAGATGCAGTGTTTTTCAACATTACAAGTCGGGAACTACGATATCTAATGTGAAAGCGCATGAAACCGTCGTAATCTTGTAGAAAACATTATAAAGTGGCGAGTAAAACGTTTTCAAACGATAGAAGTGCGAAGGTTAGGTTAGGTTAGGTTAGTTAAGCTAGGTAGCGTCGTGAAACTACCAAAAACGACGTCATCTAACGAGATAGTGTTGTTTTATAGCGAGTATTAAACTGCGATAGGTGAAATGTTGTGAAAGCACACAAAACGGCATGAACAAGCCAAATACTGCGTGTTCTACCGTTACAAGTGCGAAACTGCTATATTGTGATATTCTCGTTAAATCGCATGCAAGCATCGTGAAACCTTAAAGAACAATGTCATTTAGCGAGATACAGCGTTCTGTACTGCAATAAGTTGGTGAAAAACTGTGAGGTTATGCAAATATCCTAATTGTGAACGAAACAGTGTAATAGAGCGTTTTTTGATACAAGTGCGAATGTTAGGTTAGGTTAAGATATGAACCGTCGTGAAACCGCAGTAATCAATGTCACTTAGTGAGATGCAGTGTTTTTCACCATTACAAGACGGGAACTGCGATATCTAATGTGAAAGCGCTTGCAAACGTCGTTAGGTTAGGTTAGGTTAGGTTAGGTTAGGTTAGGTTACGTTAGGTTAGGTTAGGTTAGGTTTGGTTAGGTTAGGTTAGGTTAGGTTAGGTTAGGTTAGGGTATGTCATGTAAGGTTTGGTTAGGTTAGGTTAGGTTAGGTTGGTTTAGGTAAGGTTAGGTTAGGTTAAGATATGAACCGCGCTAAAACCGCGTTAAACAATGTCACTTAGTGAGATGCTGTGTTTTTCACCATTACAAGTCGGGAACTGCGATATCTAATGTGAAAGCGCATGAAACCGTCGTAATCTTGTAGAAAACATTGTAAAGTAGCGAATAAAACGTTTTCTAACGATAGAAGTGCGAAGGTTAGGTTAGGTTAGGTTAGTTAAGCTAGGTAGCGTCGTGAAACTACCAAAAACGACGTCATCTAACGAGATAGTGTTGTTTTATAGCGAGTATTAAACTGCGATAGGTGAAATGTTGTGAAAGCACACAAAACGGCATGAACAAGCCAAATACTGCGTGTTCTACCGTTACAAGTGCGAAACTGCTATATTGTGATATTCTCGTTAAATCGCATGCAAGCATCGTGAAACCTTAAAGAACAATGTCATTTAGCGAGATACAGCGTTCTGTACTGCAATAAGTTGGTGAAAAACTGTGAGGTTATGCAAATATCGTAATTGTGAACAAAACAGTGTGATAGAGCGTTTTTAGATACAAGTGCGAATGTTAGGTTAGGTTAAGATGTGAATCGTCGTAAAACCGCATTAAACAATGTCAATTACTGAGATGCAGTGTTTTTCACCATTAAAAGTGGGGAACTGCGATATTTAATGTGAAAGCGCTTGCAACCGTCGTTAGGTTAGGTTAGGTTAGGTTAGGTTAGGTTTGGTTAGGTTAGGTTAGGTTAGGTTAGGTTAGGTTAGGTTAGAATAGGTTAGGTTGGGTTGAGTTGGGTTAGGTTAGGTTAGGTTAGGTTAGGTTGGGTTAGGTTAGGTTAGGTTAGGTTAGGTTACGTTAGGTTCGGTTACGTTAGGTTAGGTTAGGTTAGGTTACGTTAGGTTAGGTTAGGTTAGGTAAGGATAATTTGGTTAGGTTAGGTAAGGTTAGGTTAGGTTAGGTTAGGTTGGGTTGGGTGTTGTTGGGTTGGGTTGGGTTGGGTTAGGTTGGGTTAGGTTAGGTTAGGTTACGTTAGGTTAGGTTAGGTTAGGTTACGTTAGGTTATGTTAGGTTAGGTTAGGTTACGTTAGGTTAGGTTAGGTCAGGTAAGGTTAGGTTACGTTAGAATAGGTTAGGTTAGGTTAGGTTAGGTTAGCTTAGGTTAGGTTAGGTTGGGATGGGTTGGGTTAGGTTGGGTTAGGTTAGGTTAGGTTAGGTTAGGTTGGGTTAGGTTAGTTTAGGTTAGGTTAGGTTAGGTTAGGTTAAGTTGGGTTGGGTTAGGTTAGGTTAGGTAAGGTTAGGTTAGGTTAGGTTAGGTTAGGTTAAGGTATGAACCGTCGTAAAACCGCATTAAACAATGTCACTTAGTGAGATGCAGTGTTTTCACCATTACAAGTCGGGAACTGCGATATCTAATGTGAAAGCGCTTGCAAACGTCGTTAGGTTAGGTTAGGTTAGGTTAGGTTAGGTTAGGTTAGGTTTGGTTAGGTTAGGTTAGGTTAGGTTAGGTTAGGGTATGTTAGATAAGGTTTGGTTAGGTTAGGTTAGGTTAGGTTGGGTTAGGTAAGGTTAGTTTAGGTTAAGATATGAACCGCGCTAAAACCGCATTAAACAATGTCACTTAGTGAGATGCTGTGTTTTCCACCATTACAAGTCGGGAACTGCGATATCTAATGTGAAAGCGCATGAAACCGTCGTAATCTTGTAGAAAACATTGTAAAGTAGCGAATAAAACGTTTTCTAACGATAGAAGTGCGAAGGTTCGGTTAGTTTGAGCTAGGTAGCGTCGTGAAACCACCAAAAACGATGTCATCTAACGAGATAGTGTTGTTTTATTGCGAGTACGAAACTGCGATAGGTGAAATATTGGGAAAGCACACAAAATGGCATGAACTAGCCAGATACTGCGTCTTGTGCCGTTACAAGTGCGAAACTGCTTTATTGTGATATTCTTGTTAAAGCGCATGCAAGTATCGTGAAACCTTAAAGAACGATGTCATCTAGCGAGATACAGCGTTCTGTACTGTAATAAGTTGGTGAGAAACTGTGAGTTCAAGCAAATATCGTAATTGTGAACGAAACAGTGTAATTGAGCGTATTTAGATACAAGTGCGAATGTTAGGTTAGGTTGAGATATCAACCGTCGTAAAACCGCATTAAACAATGTCACTTAGTGAGATGTAGTGTTTTTCAACATTACAAGTCGGGAACTACGATATCTAATGTGAAAGCGCATGAAACCGTCGTAATCTTGTAGAAAATATTGTAAAATTGCGAGTAAAACGTTTTCTAACGATAGAAGTGCGAAGGTTAGGTTAGGTTAGGTTAGTTTAAGCTAGGTAGCGTCGTGAAACTACCAAAAACGACGTCATCTAACGAGATAGTGTTGTTTTATTGCGAGTATTAAACTGCGATAGGTGAAATGTTGTGAATGCACACAAAACGGCATGAACAAGCCAAATACTGCGTGTTCTACCGTTACAAGTGCGAAACTGCTATATTGTGATATTCTCGTTAAAGCGCATGCAAGCATCGTGAAACCTTAAAGAACAATGTCATTTAGCGAGATACAGCGTTCTGTACTGCAATAAGTTGGTGAAAAACTGTGAGGTTATGCAAATATCCTAATTGTGAACGAAACAGTGTAATAGAGCGTTTTTTAATACAAGTGCGAATGTTAGGTTAGGTTAAGATATGAACCGTCGTAAAACCGCATTAATCAATGTCACTTAGTGAGATGCAGTGTTTTTCACCATTACAAGTCGGGAACTGCGATATCTAATGTGAAAGCGCTCGCAAACGTCGTTAGGTTAGGTTAGGTTAGGTTAGGTTAGGTTATGTTAGGTTAGGTTGGGTTAGGTTAGGTTAGGTTACGTTAGGTTAAGGTATGAACCGTCGTAAAACCGCAATAAACAATGTCACTTAGTGAGATGCAGTGTTTTTCACCTTTACAAGTTGGGAACTGCGATATCTAATGTGAAAGCGCTTGAAACCGTCGTAATGTTGTAGAAAGCAATGTAAAGTAGCGAGTAAAACGTTTTCTAACGATAGAAGTGCGAAGGTTATGTTAGGTTAGGTTAGTTTAAGCTAGGTAGCGTCGTGAAACTACCAAAAACGACGTCATCTAACGAGATAGTGTTGTTTTATTGCGAGTACGAAACTGCGATAGGTAAAATGTTGTGAAAGCACACAAAACGGCATGAACAAGCCAAATACTGCGTGTTGTACCGTTACAAGTGCGAAAGTGCTATGTTGTGACATTCTCGGTAAAGCGCATGCAAGTATCGTGAAACCTTAAAGAACGATGTCATTTAGCGAGATACAGCGTTCTGTACTGTAATAAGTTGGTGAGAAACTGTGAGGTCAAGCAAATATCGTAATTGTGAACGAAACAGTGTAATTGAGCGTCTTTAGATACAAGTACGAATGTTAGGTTAGGTTAAGATATGAACCGTCGTAAAACCGCATTAAACAATGTCAAGTACTGAGATGCAGTGTTTTTCACCATTAAAAGTGGGGAACTGCGATATTTAATGTGAAAGCGCTTGCAACCGTCGTTAGGTTAGGTTAGGTTAGGTTAGGTTAGGTTAGGTTTGGTTAGGTTAGGTTAGGTTAGGTTAGGTTAGGTTAGGTTAGATTAGGTTGGGTTGAGTTGGGTTAGGTTAGGTTAGGTTAGGTTGGGTTAGGTTAGGTTAGGTTAGGTTAGGTTACGTTAGGTTAGGTTACGTTAGGTTAGGTTAGGCTAGGTTAGGTTACGTTAGGTTAGGTTAGGTTAGGTAAGGATAATTTGGTTAGGTTACGTAAGGTTAGGTTAGGTTAGGTTAGGTTGGGTTGGGTTGGGTTGGGTTAGGTTGGGTTAGGTTAGGTTAGGTTACGTTAGGTTAGGTTAGGTTAGGTTACGTTAGGTTATGTTAGGTTAGGTTAGGTTACGTTAGGTTAGGTTAGGTCAGGTAAGGTTAGGTTACGTTAGAATAGGTTAGGTTAGGTTAAGTTAGGTTAGGTTAAGTTAGGTTAGGTTAGGTTTGGTTAGGTTAGGTTAGGTTAGCTTAGGTTAGGTTAGGTTGGGTTGGGTTGGGTTAGGTTGGGTTAGGTTAGGTTAGGTTAGGTTGGGTTAGGTTAGTTTAGGTTAGGTTAGGTTAGGTTAGGTTAAGTTGGGTTGGGTTAGGTTAGGTTAGATTAGGTAAGGTTAGGTTAGGTTAGGTTAGGTTAGGTTAGGTTAGGTTAGGTTTGGTTAGGTTAGGTTAGGTTAGGTTGGGTTAGGTTAGTTTAGGTTAGGTTAGGTTAGGTTAGGTTAAGTTGGGTTGGGTTAGGTTAGGTTAGGTTAGGTTAGGTTAAGGTATGAACCGTCGTAAAACCGCATTAAACAATGTCACTTAGTGAGATGCAGTGTTTTCACCATTACAAGTCGGGAACTGCGATATCTAATGTGAAAGCGCTTGCAAACGTCGTTAGGTTAGGTTAGGTTAGGTTAGGTTTGGTTAGGTTAGGTTAGGTTAGGTTAGGTTAGGATATGTTAGGTAAGGTTTGGTTAGGTTAGGTTAGGTTAGGTTGGGTTAGGTAAGGTTAGGTTAGGTTAAGATATGAACCGTCGTAAAACTGCAATAAACAATGTCACTTAGTGAGATGCAGTGTTTTTCACCTTTACAAGTCGGGAACTGCGATATCTAATGTGAAAGCGCTTGATACCGTCGTAATGTTGTAGAAAGCAATGTAAAGTAGCGAGTAAAACGTTTTCTAACGATAGAAGTGCGAAGGTAATGTTAGGTTGAGTTATGTTAGTTTAAGCTAGGTAGCGTCGTGAAACCACCAAAAACGACGTCATCTAACGAGATAGTGTTGTTTTATTGCGAGTACGAAACTGCGATAGGTAAAATGTTGTGAAAGCACACAAAACGGCATGAACAAGCCAAATACTGCGTGTTGTACCGTTACAAGTGCGAAAGTGCTATGTTGTGACATTCTCGGTAAAGCGCATGCAAGTATCGTGAAACCTTAAAGAACGATGTCATTTAGCGAGATACAGCGTTCTGTACTGTAATAAGTTGGTGAGAAACTGTGAGGTCAAACAAATATCGTAATTGTGAACGAAACAGTGTAATTGAGCGTCTTTAGATACAAGTGCGAATGTTAGGTTAGGTTGACATATCAACCGTCGTAAAACCGCATTAAACAATGTCACTTAGTGAGATGCAGTGTTTTTCAACATTACAAGTCGGGAACTACGATATCTAATGTGAAAGCGCATGAAACCGTCGTAATCTTGTAGAAAACATTATAAAGTGGCGAGTAAAACGTTTTCAAACGATAGAAGTGCGAAGGTTAGGTTAGGTTAGGTTAGTTAAGCTAGGTAGCGTCGTGAAACTACCAAAAACGACGTCATCTAACGAGATAGTGTTGTTTTATAGCGAGTATTAAACTGCGATAGGTGAAATGTTGTGAAAGCACACAAAACGGCATGAACAAGCCAAATACTGCGTGTTCTACCGTTACAAGTGCGAAACTGCTATATTGTGATATTCTCGTTAAATCGCATGCAAGCATCGTGAAACCTTAAAGAACAATGTCATTTAGCGAGATACAGCGTTCTGTACTGCAATAAGTTGGTGAAAAACTGTGAGGTTATGCAAATATCCTAATTGTGAACGAAACAGTGTAATAGAGCGTTTTTTGATACAAGTGCGAATGTTAGGTTAGGTTAAGATATGAACCGTCGTGAAACCGCAGTAATCAATGTCACTTAGTGAGATGCAGTGTTTTTCACCATTACAAGACGGGAACTGCGATATCTAATGTGAAAGCGCTTGCAAACGTCGTTAGGTTAGGTTAGGTTAGGTTAGGTTAGGTTACGTTAGGTTAGGTTAGGTTAGGTTTGGTTAGGTTAGGTTAGGTTAGGTTAGGTTAGGGTATGTCATGTAAGGTTTGGTTAGGTTAGGTTAGGTTAGGTTGGTTTAGGTAAGGTTAGGTTAGGTTAAGATATGAACCGCGCTAAAACCGCGTTAAACAATGTCACTTAGTGAGATGCTGTGTTTTTCACCATTACAAGTCGGGAACTGCGATATCTAATGTGAAAGCGCATGAAACCGTCGTAATCTTGTAGAAAACACTGTAAAGTAGCGAATAAAACGTTTTCTAACGATAGAAGTGCGAAGGTTCGGTTAGTTTGAGTTATGTTAGTTTAAGCTAGGTAGCGTCGTGAAACCACCAAAAACGACGTCATCTAACGAGATAGTGTTGTTTTAATGCGAGTACGAAACTGCGACAGGTAAAATGTTGTGAAAGCACACAAAACGGCATGAACAAGCCAAATACTGCGTGTTGTACCGTTACAAGTGCGAAACTGCTATGTTGTGACATTCTCGGTAAAGCGCATGCAAGTATCGTGAAACCTTAAAGAACGATGTCATTTAGCGAGATACAGCGTTCTGTACTGTAATAAGTTGGTGAGAAACTGTGAGGTCAAGCAAATATCGTAATTGTGAACGAAACAGTGTAATTGAGCGTCTTTAGATACAAGTGCGAATGTTAGGTTAGGTTGACATATCAACCGTCGTAAAACCGCATTAAACAATGTCACTTAGTGAGATGTAGTGTTTTTCAACATTACAAGTCGGGAACTACGATATCTAATGTGAAAGCGCATGAAACCGTCGTAATCTTGTAGAAAACATTGTAAAGTGGCGAGTAAAACGTTTTCTAACGATAGAAGTGCGACGGTTAGGTTAGGTTAGGTTAGTTTAAGCTAGGTAGCGTCGTGAAACTACCAAAAACGACGTCATCTAACGAGATAGTGTTGTTTTATAGCGAGTATTAAACTGCGATAGGTGAAATGTTGTGAAAGCACACAAAACGGCATGAACAAGCCAAATACTGCGTGTTCTACCGTTACAAGTGCGAAACTGCTATATTGTGATATTCTCGTTAAAGCGCATGCAAGCATCGTGAAACCTTAAAGAACAATGTCATTTAGCGAGATACAGCGTTCTGTACAGCAATAAGTTGGTGAAAAACTGTAAGGTTATGCAAATATCCTAATTGTGAACGAAACAGTGTAATAGAGCGTTTTTTAATACAAGTGCGAATGTTAGGTTAGGTTAAGATATGAACCGTCGTAAAACCGCTATAATCAATGTCACTTAGTGAGATGCAGTGTTTTTCACCATTACAAGTCGGGAACTGCGAAATCTAATGTGAAAGCACTCGCAAACGTCTTTAGGTTAGGTTAGGTTAGGTTAGGTTAGGTTACGTTAGGTTAGGTTAGGTTAGGTTTGGTTAGGTTAGGTTAGGTTAGGTTAGGGTATGTTAGGTAAGGTTTGGTTACGTTAGGTTAGGTTAGGTTGGTTTAGGTAAGGTTAGGTTAGGTTAAGATATGAACCGTCGTAAAACCGCATTAATCAATGTCACTTAGTGAGATGCAGTGTTTTTCACCATTACAAGTCGGGAACTGCGATATCTAATGTGAAAGCGCTCGCAAACGTCGTTAGGTTAGGTTAGGTTAGGTTAGGTTAGGTTAGGTTAGGTTATGTTAGGTTAGGTTGGGTTAGGTTAGGTTAGGTTACGTTAGGTTAAGGTATGAACCGTCGTAAAACCGCAATAAACAATGTCACTTAGTGAGATGCAGTGTTTTTCACCTTTACAAGTTGGGAACTGCGATATCTAATGTGAAAGCGCTTGAAACCGTCGTAATGTTGTAGAAAGCAATGTAAAGTAGCGAGTAAAACGTTTTCTAACGATAGAAGTGCGAAGGTTATGTTAGGTTAGGTTAGTTTAAGCTAGGTAGCGTCGTGAAACTACCAAAAACGACGTCATCTAACGAGATAGTGTTGTTTTATTGCGAGTACGAAACTGCGATAGGTAAAATGTTGTGAAAGCACACAAAACGGCATGAACAAGCCAAATACTGCGTGTTGTACCGTTACAAGTGCGAAAGTGCTATGTTGTGACATTCTCGGTAAAGCGCATGCAAGTATCGTGAAACCTTAAAGAACGATGTCATTTAGCGAGATACAGCGTTCTGTACTGTAATAAGTTGGTGAGAAACTGTGAGGTCAAGCAAATATCGTAATTGTGAACGAAACAGTGTAATTGAGCGTCTTTAGATACAAGTGCGAATGTTAGGTTAGGTTGACATATCAACCGTCGTAAAACCGCATTAAACAATGTCACTTAGTGAGATGTAGTGTTTTTCAACATTACAAGTCGGGAACTACGATATCTAATGTGAAAGCGCATGAAACCGTCGTAATCTTGTAGAAAACATTGTAAAGTGGCGAGTAAAACGTTTTCTAACGATAGAAGTGCGAAGGTTAGGTTAGGTTAGGTTAGTTTAAGCTAGGTAGCGTCGTGAAACTACCAAAAACGACGTCATCTAACGAGATAGTGTTGTTTTATTGCGAGTATTAAACTGCGATAGGTGAAATGTTGTGAATGCACACAAAACGGCATGAACAAGCCAAATACTGCGTGTTCTACCGTTACAAGTGCGAAACTGCTATATTGTGATATTCTCGTTAAAGCGCATGCAAGCATCGTGAAACCTTAAAGAACAATGTCATTTAGCGAGATACAGCGTTCTGTACTGCAATAAGTTGGTGAAAAACTGCGAGGTTATGCAAATATCGTAATTGTGAACGAAACAGTGTAATAGAGCGTTTTTCAATACAAGTACGAATGTTAGGTTAGGTTAAGATATGAACCGTCGTAAAACCGCATTAAACAATGTCAATTACTGAGATGCAGTGTTTTTCACCATTAAAAGTGGGGAACTGCGATATTTAATGTGAAAGCGCTTGCAACCGTCGTTAGGTTAGGTTAGGTTAGGTTAGGTTAGGTTAGGTTTGGTTAGGTTGGGTTGGGTTGGGTTGGGTTAGGTTGGGTTAGGTTAGGTTAGGTTACGTTAGGTTAGGTTAGGTTAGGTTACGTTAGGTTATGTTAGGTTAGGTTAGGTTACGTTAGGTTAGGTTAGGTCAGGTAAGGTTAGGTTACGTTAGAATAGGTTAGGTTAGGTTAAGTTAGGTTAGGTTAAGTTAGATTAGGTTAGGTTTGGTTAGGTTAGGTTAGGTTAGCTTAGGTTAGGTTAGGTTGGGTTGGGTTGGGTTAGGTTGGGTTAGGTTAGGTTAGGTTAGGTTGGGTTAGGTTAGTTTAGGTTAGGTTAGGTTAGGTTAGGTTAAGTTGGGTTGGGTTAGGTTAGGTTAGATTAGGTAAGGTTAGGTTAGGTTAGGTTAGGTTAGGTTAGGTTAGGTTAGGTTAGGTTTGGTTAGGTTAGGTTAGGTTAGCTTAGGTTAGGTTAGGTTGGGATGGGTTGGGTTAGGTTGGGTTAGGTTAGGTTAGGTTAGGTTAGGTTGGGTTAGCAATAATACGGAAAGACGGGCTAGTTGGTACTGCTGCATAATTGAAGTTTTTGCGCACACACACAAGGACACAGAAGAAGGGAACACAAGGACCAGCGCAGTCCAAGGCTGCGCTGGTCCTTGTGTTCCCTTCTTCTGTGTCCTTGTGTGTGTGCGCAAAAACTTCAATTATGTAGGTTGGGTTAGGTTAGTTTAGGTTAGGTTAGGTTAGGTTAGGTTAAGTTGGGTTGGGTTAGGTTAGGTTAGGTTAGGTTAGGTTAGGTTAGGTTAGGTTAGGTTAGGTTAGGTTAGGTTAGGTTAGGTTAGGTTAGGTTAGGTTAGGTTAGGTTAGGTTAGGTTAGGTTAAGATATGAACCGTCGTAAAACCGCAATAAACAATGTCACTTAGTGAGATGCAGTGTTTTTCACCTTTACAAGTTGGGAACTGCGATATCTAATGTGAAAGCGCTTGATACCGTCGTAATGTTGTAGAAAGCAATGTAAAGTAGCGAGTAAAACGTTTTCTAACGATAGAAGTGCGAAGGTAATGTTAGGTTGAGTTATGTTAGTTTAAGCTAGGTAGCGTCGTGAAACCACCAAAAACGACGTCATCTAACGAGATAGTGTTGTTTTATTGCGAGTACGAAACTGCGATAGGTAAAATGTTGTGAAAGCACACAAAACGGCATGAACAAGCCAAATACTGCGTGTTGTACCGTTACAAGTGCGAAAGTGCTATGTTGTGACATTCTCGGTAAAGCGCATGCAAGTATCGTGAAACCTAAAAGAACGATGTCATTTAGCGAGATACAGCGTTCTGTACTGTAATAAGTTGGTGAGAAACTGTGAGGTCAAACAAATATCGTAATTGTGAACGAAACAGTGTAATTGAGCGTCTTTAGATACAAGTGCGAATGTTAGGTTAGGTTGACATATCAACCGTCGTAAAACCGCATTAAACAATGTCACTTAGTGAGATGCGGTGTTTTTCAACATTACAAGTCGGGAACTACGATATCTAATGTGAAAGCGCATGAAACCGTCGTAATCTTGTAGAAAACATTATAAAGTGGCGAGTAAAACGTTTTCAAACGATAGAAGTGCGAAGGTTAGGTTAGGTTAGGTTAGTTAAGCTAGGTAGCGTCGTGAAACTACCAAAAACGACGTCATCTAACGAGATAGTGTTGTTTTATAGCGAGTATTAAACTGCGATAGGTGAAATGTTGTGAAAGCACACAAAACGGCATGAACAAGCCAAATACTGCGTGTTCTACCGTTACAAGTGCGAAACTGCTATATTGTGATATTCTCGTTAAAGCGCATGCAAGCATCGTGAAACCTTAAAGAACAATGTCATTTAGCGAGATACAGCGTTCTGTACTGCAATAAGTTGGTGAAAAACTGCGAGGTTATGCAAATATCGTAATTGTGAACGAAACAGTGTAATAGAGCGTTTTTCAATACAAGTACGAATGTTAGGTTAGGTTAAGATATGAACCGTCGTAAAACCGCATTAAACAATGTCAATTACTGAGATGCAGTGTTTTTCACCATTAAAAGTGGGGAACTGCGATATTTAATGTGAAAGCGCTTGCAACCGTCGTTAGGTTAGGTTAGGTTAGGTTAGGTTAGGTTAGGTTTGGTTAGGTTGGGTTGGGTTGGGTTAGGTTGGGTTAGGTTAGGTTAGGTTACGTTAGGTTAGGTTAGGTTAGGTTACGTTAGGTTATGTTAGGTTAGGTTAGGTTACGTTAGGTTAGGTTAGGTCAGGTAAGGTTAGGTTACGTTAGAATAGGTTAGGTTAGGTTAAGTTAGGTTAGGTTAAGTTAGGTTAGGTTAGGTTTGGTTAGGTTAGGTTAGGTTAGCTTAGGTTAGGTTAGGTTGGGTTGGGTTGGGTTAGGTTGGGTTAGGTTAGGTTAGGTTAGGTTGGGTTAGGTTAGTTTAGGATAGGTTAGGTTAGGTTAGGTTAAGTTGGGTTGGGTTAGGTTAGGTTAGATTAGGTAAGGTTAGGTTAGGTTAGGTTAGGTTAGGTTAGGTTAGGTTTGGTTAGGTTAGGTTAGGTTAGCTTAGGTTAGGTTAGGTTGGGATGGGTTGGGTTAGGTTGGGTTAGGTTAGGTTAGGTTAGGTTAGGTTGGGTTAGGTTAGTTTAGGTTAGGTTAGGTTAGGTTAGGTTAAGTTGGGTTGGGTTAGGTTAGGTTAGGTTAGGTTAGGTTAGGTTAGGTTAGGTTAGGTTAGGTTAGGTTAGGTTAGGTTAAGATATGAACCGTCGTAAAACCGCATTAAACATTGTCACTTAGTGAGATGCTGTGTTTTTCGCCATTACAAGTCGGGAACTGCGATATCTAATGTGAAAGCGCATGAAACCGTCGTAATCTTGTAGAAAGCAATGTAAAGTAGCGAGTAAAACGTTTTCTAACGATAGAAGTGCGACGGTTAGGTTAGGTTAGGTTAGTTTAAGCTAGGTAGCGTCGTGAAACTACCAAAAACGACGTCATCTAACGAGATAGTGTTGTTTTATAGCGAGTATTAAACTGCGATAGGTGAAATGTTGTGAAAGCACACAAAACGGCATGAACAAGCCAAATACTGCGTGTTCTACCGTTACAAGTGCGAAACTGCTATATTGTGATATTCCCGTTAAAGCGCATGCAAGCATCGTGAAACCTTAAAGAACAATGTCATTTAGCGAGATACAGCGTTCTGTACTGCAATAAGTTGGTGAAAAACTGTGAGGTTATGCAAATATCCTAATTGTGAACGAAACAGTGTAATAGAGCGTTTTTTAATACAAGTGCGAATGTTAGGTTAGGTTAAGATATGAACCATCGTAAAACCGCTATAATCAATGTCACTTAGTGAGATGCAGTGTTTTTCACCATTACAAGTCGGGAACTGCGAAATCTAATGTGAAAGCACTCGCAAACGTCGTTAGGTTAGGTTAGGTTAGGTTAGGTTAGGTTACGTTAGGTTAGGTTAGGTTAGGTTTGGTTAGGTTAGGTTAGGTTAGGTTAGGGTATGTTAGGTAAGGTTTGGTTACGTTAGGTTAGGTTAGGTTGGTTTAGGTAAGGTTAGGTTAGGTTAAGATATGAACCGCGCTAAAACCGCATTAAACATTGTCACTTAGTGAGATGCTGTGTTTTTCGCCATTACAAGTCGGGAACTGCGATATCTAATGTGAAAGCGCATGAAACCGTCGTAATCTTGTAGAAAACATTGTAAAGTAGCGAATAAAACGTTTTCTAACGATAGAAGTGCGAAGGTTCGGTTAGTTTGAGTTATGTTAGTTTAAGCTAGGTAGCGTCGTGAAACCACCAAAAACGACGTCATCTAACGAGATAGTGTTGTTTTAATGCGAGTACGAAACTGCGACAGGTAAAATGTTGTAAAAGCACTCAAAACGGCATGAACAAGCCAAATACTGCATGTTGTACCGTTACAAGTGCGAAACAGCTATGTTGTGACATTCTCGGTAAAGCGCATGCAAGTATCGTGAAACCTTAAAGAACGATGTCATTTAGCGAGATACAGCGTTCTGTACTGTAATAAGTTGGAGAGAAACTGTGAGGTCAAGCAAATATCGTAATTGTGAACGAAACAGTGTAATTCAGCGTCTTTAGATGCAAGTGCGAATGTTAGGTTAGGTTGACATATCAACCGTCGTAAAACCGCATTTAGCAATGTCACTTAGTGAGATGTAGTGTTTTTCAACATTACAAGTCGGGAACTACGATATCTAATGTGAAAGCGCATGAAACCGTCGTTATCTTGTAGAAAACATTGTAAAGTGGCGAGTAAAACGTTTTCTAACGATAGAAGTGCGAAGGTTAGGTTAGGTTAGGTTAGTTTAGGCTAGGCAGCGTCGTGAAACTACCAAAAACGACGTCATCTAACGAGATAGTGTTGTTTTATTGCGAGTATTAAACTGCGATAGGTAAAATGTTGTGAATGCACACAAAACGGCATGAACAAGCCAAATACTGCGTGTTCTACCGTTACAAGTGCGAAACTGCTATATTGTGATATTCTCGTTAAAGCGCATGCAAGCATCGTGAAACCTTAAAGAACGATGTCATTTAGCGAGATACAGCGTTCTGTACTGCAATAAGTTGGTGAAAAACTGTGAGGTTATGCAAATATCGTAATTGTGAACGAAACAGTGTAATAGAGCGTTTTTCAATACAAGTACGAATGTTAGGTTAGGTTAAGATATTAACCGTCGTAAAACCGCATTAAACAATGTCACTTAGTGAGATGCAGTGTTTTTCACCATTACAAGTTGGGAACTGCGATATCTAATGTGAAAGCACTTGCAAACGTCGTTAGGTTAGGTTAGGTTAGGTTAGGATAGGTTACGTTAGGTTAGGTTAGGTTAGGTTAGGTTATGTTAGGTTAGGTTGGGTTAGGTTAGGTTAGGTTACGTTAGGTTAAGGTATGAACCGTCGTAAAACCGCAATAAACAATGTCACTTAGTGAGATGCAGTGTTTTTCACCTTTACAAGTTGGGAACTGCGATATCTAATGTGAAAGCGCTTGGAACCGTCGTAATGTTGTAGAAAGCAATGTAAAGTAGCGAGTAAAACGTTTTCTAACGATAGAAGTGCGAAGGTTATGTTAGGTTAGGTTAGTTTAAGCTAGGTAGCGTCGTGAAACTACCAAAAACGACGTCATCTAACGAGATAGTGTTGTTTTATTGCGAGTACGAAACTGCGATAGGTAAAATGTTGTGAAAGCACACAAAACGGCATGAACAAGCCAAATACTGCGTGTTGTACCGTTACAAGTGCGAAAGTGCTATGTTGTGACATTCTCGGTAAAGCGCATGCAAGTATCGTGAAACCTTAAAGAACGATGTCATTTAGCGAGATACAGCGTTCTGTACTGTAATAAGTTGGTGAGAAACTGTGAGGTCAAGCAAATATCGTAATTGTGAACGAAACAGTGTAATTGAGCGTCTTTAGATACAAGTGCGAATGTTAGGTTAGGTTGACATATCAACCGTCGTAAAACCGCATTAAACAATGTCACTTAGTGAGATGTAGTGTTTTTCAACATTACAAGTCGGGAACTACGATATCTAATGTGAAAGCGCATGAAACCGTCGTAATCTTGTAGAAAACATTGCAAAGTGGCGAGTAAAACGTTTTCTAACGATAGAAGTGCGAAGGTTAGGTTAGGTTAGGTTAGTTTAAGCTAGGTAGCGTCGTGAAACTACCAAAAACGACGTCATCTAACGAGATAGTGTTGTTTTATTGCGAGTATTAAACTGCGATAGGTGAAATGTTGTGAATGCACACAAAACGGCATGAACAAGCCAAATACTGCGTGTTCTACCGTTACAAGTGCGAAACTGCTATATTGTGATATTCTCGTTAAAGCGCATGCAAGCATCGTGAAACCTTAAAGAACAATGTCATTTAGCGAGATACAGCGTTCTGTACTGCAATAAGTTGGTGAAAAACTGCGAGGTTATGCAAATATCGTAATTGTGAACGAAACAGTGTAATAGAGCGTTTTTCAATACAAGTACGAATGTTAGGTTAGGTTAAGATATGAACCGTCGTGAAACCGCAGTAATCAATGTCACTTAGTGAGATGCAGTGTTTTTCACCATTACAAGACGGGAACTGCGATATCTAATGTGAAAGCGCTTGCAAACGTCGTTAGGTTAGGTTAGGTTAGGTTAGGTTAGGTTAGGTTAGGTTAGGTTACGTTAGGTTAGGTTAGGTTAGGTTAGGTTATGTTAGGTTAGGTTGGGTTAGGTTAGGTTAGGTTACGTTAGGTTAAGGTATGAACCGTCGTAAAACCGCAATAAACAATGTCACTTAGTGAGATGCAGTGTTTTTCACCTTTACAAGTTGGGAACTGCGATATCTAATGTGAAAGCGCTTGAAACCGTCGTAATGTTGTAGAAAGCAATGTAAAGTAGCGAGCAAAACGTTTTCTAACGATAGAAGTGCGAAGGTTATGTTAGGTTGAGTTATGTTAGTTTAAGCTAGGTAGCGTCGTGAAACCACCAAAAACGACGTCATCTAACGAGATAGTGTTGTTTTATTGCGAGTACGAAACTGCGATAGGTAAAATGTTGTGAAAGCACACAAAACGGCATGAACAAGCCAAATACTGCGTGTTGTACCGTTACAAGTGCGAAACTGCTATGTTGTGACATTCTCGGTAAAGCGCATGCAAGTATCGTGAAACCTTAAAGAACGATGTCATTTAGCGAGATACAGCGTTCTGTACTGTAATAAGTTGGTGAGAAACTGTGAGGTCAAGCAAATATCGTAATTGTGAACGAAACAGTGTAATTGAGCGTCTTTAGATACAAGTGCGAATGTTAGGTTAGGTTGACATATCAACCGTCGTAAAACCGCATTAAACAATGTCACTCAGTGAGATGTAGTGTTTTTCAACTATACAAGTCGGGAACTACGATATCTAATGTGAAAGCGCATGAAACCGTCGTAATCTTGTAGAAAACATTGTAAAGTGGCGAGTAAAACGTTTTCTAACGATAGAAGTGCGACGGTTAGGTTAGGTTAGGTTAGTTTAAGCTAGGTAGCGTCGTGAAACTACCAAAAACGACGTCATCTAACGAGATAGTGTTGTTTTATAGCGAGTATTAAACTGCGATAGGTGAAATGTTGTGAAAGCACACAAAACGGCATGAACAAGCCAAATACTGCGTGTTCTACCGTTGCAAGTGCGAAACTGCTATATTGTGATATTCTCGTTAAAGCGCATGCAAGCATCGTGAAACCCTAAAGAACAATGTCATTTAGCGAGATACAGCGTTCTGTACTGCAATAAGTTGGTGAAAAACTGTGAGGTTATGCAAATATCCTAATTGTGAACGAAACAGTGTAATAGAGCGTTTTTTAATACAAGTGCGAATGTTAGGTTAGGTTAAGATATGAACCATCGTAAAACCGCTATAATCAATGTCACTTAGTGAGATGCAGTGTTTTTCACCATTACAAGTCGGGAACTGCGAAATCTAATGTGAAAGCACTCGCAAACGTCGTTAGGTTAGGTTAGGTTAGGTTAGGTTAGGTTA
The DNA here is from genome assembly GCF_043290135.1 of Rhipicephalus microplus. NCBI lineage: Eukaryota > Metazoa > Arthropoda > Arachnida > Ixodida > Ixodidae > Rhipicephalus > Rhipicephalus microplus. The sequence goes on along the minus strand of NW_027464649.1, from coordinate 984,903 downwards.
CGTTAGGTTAGGTTAGGTTAGGTTTGGTTAGGTTAGGTTAGGTTAGGTTAGGGTATGTTAGGTAAGGTTTGGTTACGTTAGGTTAGGTTAGGTTGGTTTAGGTAAGGTTAGGTTAGGTTAAGATATGAACCGCGCTAAAACCGCATTAAACATTGTCACTTAGTGAGATGCTGTGTTTTTCGCCATTACAAATCGGGAACTGCGATATCTAATGTGAAAGCGCATGAAACCGTCGTAATCTTGTAGAAAACATTGTAAAGTAGCGAATAAAACGTTTTCTAACGATAGAAGTGCGAAGGTTCGGTTAGGTTAGGTTAGTTTAGGCTAGGCAGCGTCGTGAAACTACCAAAAACGACGTCATCTAACGAGATAGTGTTGTTTTATTGCGAGTATTAAACTGCGATAGGTAAAATGTTGTGAATGCACACAAAACGGCATGAACAAGCCAAATACTGCGTGTTCTACCGTTACAAGTGCGAAACTGCTATATTGTGATATTCTCGTTAAAGCGCATGCAAGCATCGTGAAACCTTAAAGAACGATGTCATTTAGCGAGATACAGCGTTCTGTACTGCAATAAGTTGGTGAAAAACTGTGAGGTTATGCAAATATCGTAATTGTGAACGAAACAGTGTAATAGAGCGTTTTTCAATACAAGTACGAATGTTAGGTTAGGTTAAGATATTAACCGTCGTAAAACCGCATTAAACAATGTCACTTAGTGAGATGCAGTGTTTTTCACCATTACAAGTTGGGAACTGCGATATTGTCACGTTAAAGAGACAGGAGACGTTTTTAAGGCGTCCTCACAAAAGTCCGAAGAGCGGTCGGCTCAGCACAGCCAAAAACAGAACAATGGCACGAGGGGGACTGCCACTTCGTCTGCCTCTTTTGCGCTGGCAGATCAAGCGCGCGGCACTGCCCCTCCTCCCTGAAGAGCATCGCCTCGATGCTAAACGAAGCGTGTATCGTAAAAAAAAAAAACATTGTCACAGTGTGTGGTACGGTTTTAACCGCACCACGTGCACAATCTCGGGTCGTAGCTGTCGGCGTCGGGGTGGTTGGCTTCCGTCCGGAAGGACTTCGTAATTGACGTCGCTCACTTGTCGTAGCACTTTGTACGGGCCAAAATACCGACTGAGAAGCTTCTCAGAGAGACCTTTGCAGCGCACAGGGGTCCAAACCAACACCTGGTCACCTGGTTTATAATCGACTTGTCTGTGGCAGCGGTTGTAGCGCTGTGCATCGACGCCTTGTTGTTTCTTGATGTTTACGCGGGCTAGTTGACGTGCTTCCTCGGCTCGTTGCACGAAACACTCAGCATCTTCGTCGAGATTCTCGATGTTGTCAATGTCGCATGGGAGCATTGCGTCCAACATCGTCTGAACGTCCCGACCGTATAGAAGACGAAACGGAGTGAATCGTGTGGTCTCTTGCGTAGCGGTATTATACGCGAATGTTACGTAAGGCAGTATTTCATCCCACGTCTTGTGCTGTACGTCTATGTACATAGACAGCATATCAGTCATCGTTTTGTTAAGCCGCTCGGTCAGTCCATTTGTCTGAGGGTGATACGCTGTTGTCTTGCGATGCGTGGAGTAACTTAACTGAAAAACTTGTTCAAGGAGCCTTGCTGTAAACGCTGTTCCTCGGTCTGTGATGACACAGGATGGAGCACCGTGGCGTAATACAATTCTCTCGATGAAAAACTGAGCAACTTCACAAGCCGTGCTTTTAGGAAGCGCCTTAGTTTCAGCATAGCGGGTTAGATAATCTGTAGCGACGATTATCCACTTGTTGCCGGAAGATGACAAGGGAAACGGACCCAGGAGGTCCATGCCGACTTGATCGAAGGGTGTTCTGGGTGGCTCGATAGGGTGAAGTAATCCCGCAGGCTTAACAGATGGGGATTTTCGGCGCTGGCATTCGCGGCAGGCTTGAACGTACTGTTTAACGCAAGCGGCAAGTTTCGGCCAGTAGTAAGACTTTCGTACCCTAGCGATGGTTCGGGTGATGCCCAGATGGCCCGATGGAGGCTCGTTGTGGCAGGCAAATAGAATTTCCTCACGCAGCTCTGCGGGGACGACCAACAGGTAAGTTTTGTTGCTGGCGGCTGCGTTCTTCTTGTACAACACGCCCTGTCGTAAGCAGAAGGATGACAATCCGCGAGTTATATGCTGGGGCAGTGATACGTTGCGGCCCTCTAGATGTTCAATGATAGGTCGCAATTGAGCATCTGCTCGCTGCCGTAAAGCCAAGTCTGTTACGCTTACGGAGCCAAGGAAAGGGCAGTCCTCTTCGAAGCTCTGAGCGGCAGGCTCAACTGGCGCGCGTGACAACGTGTCCGCATCTTCGTGTGCACGACCGGACTTGTACACGATAGTGACGTCGTACTCCTGCAGACGTAGGCTCCACCTTGCCAGTCGTCCGGAGGGGTCTCTGAGGTTCGCAAGCCAGCACAGCGAGTGATGATCCGTCACTACTCTGAATGGACGGCCGTAAAAGTAAGGTCGAAACTTAGCAATTGCCCACACGACAGCAAGGCACTCCTTCTCCGTGGTACTGTAGTTTGACTCCGGGCGTGTTAGGGTTCGGCTTGCGTAGGCGATAACCTTTTCAATTCCCTCCTGCCGTTGGACGAGTACCGCGCCCAGACCGACGTTACTGGCGTCGGTATGAATTTCTGTTTCGGCTTCCTCGTCGAAATGTCCAAGAACAGGTGGTGATGCCAGGCGAAGCCGAAGCTCTGTGAATGCTGATTCTTGTTCAGCACTCCAAACGAACGGCGTATCGTCTCTAGTGAGTCTAGTTAATGGTTCGGCAATTTTTGAAAAATTGCCTATAAAGCGCCGGTAGTACGCGCATAGACCAAGAAACCGCCGCACACTTTTCTTATCGGCAGGAGTCGGGAAGGCTGCGACAGCGGCGGTTTTCTCAGGGTCAGGACGGACGCCTTCTGCGCTTACGACATGTCCAAGGAACTTTAGTTCTTCGTAACCGAAATGGCATTTTTGCGGCTTTAACGTAAGGTTAGCCGTCCGAATCGCCTCAAGTACTTGTCGTAGTCGCTTCAGATGTTCGGAGAAGCTGGTTGAAAACACGACCACATCATCCAAGTACACAAGGCAGCTTTGCCATTTTAAGTCAGTCAACACAGTGTCCATCATGCGTTGGAAGGTAGCTGGCGCAGAGCAGAGTCCGAACGGTAGCACCCGAAATTCGTAGAGGCCATCCGGCGTGACAAAGGCGGTTTTTTCGCGGTCGCGCTCATCAACCTCAATTTGCCAGTAGCCACTCTTTAAATCCAGGGAAGAAAAATACTTCGCTCGTCGTAGTCGGTCAAGCGAGTCATCAATACGCGGCAGCGGATAAACATCTTTTTTTGTGACGTTGTTGAGCTTTCTGTAATCTACACAGAAGCGAAGCGTACCGTCCTTCTTCTTAACCAGAACGACCGGTGAGGACCAGGGACTGTTCGAAGGCTGGATAACGCCGTCGTCGATCATTTCTTTCACTTGCTGCTTGATAGCTGCGCGTTCTGTCGGCGAGACGCGGTATGGCTGTTGGTGAATAGGTCTTGCGTCGTCGTAAGTGATTATCCTGTGCTGTGTAATTGGCGTCTGACTCACTTTAGACGACTGAGCAAAGCACGCCCTGAATTCAAACAATAGCTCTCGCAAGGCCCTCTGGTTCTCTTCTGGCAGTGCACTGTTCATGTCAACATCTATTACGGTTTGTCCATTGCGGCTACTGTCTTCACAGGCAAAACACTCAATGACGTCCTCCAAGGCTTCAGCGTAGGCGACCGCAGTGCCCCGGAAAAGGTGACGATGCTCATTGGTGAAATTTGTAATCATGACCTCGGCTGTACCGTTCCGAATGTCAATGATGCCTCGTGCCACAGAAATTCCAAGCGCCAGCAGCAGGGAGACGTTGCACTCTGCCACTGTTTCACCGTCACTGGTTCCTTCGGAAGTCACCTGAATTAGAATACTTGCACGAGGTGGTATTGTGACACTGTCGTCGGAAACACGGAGGGCGGTTGTACGGCGGTTGGAGTCCCTTGACGTAGCGTTGACTGTCGAAAAGGAAATGCAGCGTCGCCGTAGGTCGATTACGGCGCCATATTCCCGAAGAAAATCGAGGCCGAGAATTAATTCGCGGGAGCAGTCACGTAGCACGATGGAGCTGACCAAAAACGTGCAGCCTCGTATTTGTAGCCTGGACGTGCACAAACCAACCGGCGTTACAACATGTCCGCCAGCTGTACGTACATGCGATCCTGTCCAAGGCATTATCACTTTCTTCAAGGTACGTGCCAATTGTCCGCTAATAATCGAGTAGTCAGCACCAGTGTCTATTAAGGCAGTTAAATTGCGACCGTCGAGCAGCACAGGTATGTCCATTGAAAAGTCGCTCAGCTGGGATACAGGCGCCGGCGTAGTCGAATTTCCGTTGGTCCGATGTCGCGTCGATTGGAGGGCGAGGTCTTCATCACGTCGAGAATCAGCGGCCTCGCCTCGAAAGGTCGCTGGCGTTAGTTTTCCAGGCGAGGGCTCGGAGACCGTCCTTGCGGCCTTCGATTTCCGTTGCCTGAATAAGATGACGACCGCGGTGACGGTGAGCGCGACTGACGCCTGAGTGGGACGTTCTGCCGAGCGATAAAATCTTCAATTTCTGGTGGTCTCTGTCCAAACCGGGGGCGGGGTGAATTGGCAGGAAAACCCTGCAGCCCAAGTCGGCGGTACTGGCAGTCTCGGTAGAGGTGACCCGCTTCACCGCAGTGGTAGCAAAGCGGTCGTCGGTCGGGCATGCGCCATATGTCGGATTTACGCATGACGGGTCGAGTGTCTGCAAAATAAGGGACCACCTGTGCGGACTGCAGTGTGGCGTACGGGGTTGTGGCTGGTAGTGGGACTGGTGCAGGTGCGTTGTGTTCGAACGTGTCGGTATAAGTGGTGCGCTGGAAACCACTCACTGGGGATGGTGTCGTGGACGACGGAACGGTGCGTCTCAATACGTCTGCGTAGGTCACCCCTAGAGGTTCACTTGAAGTTGCGAACGCCTGAAGTGGTGCAGCAACCTGCGTTGGTGTCTCGCGGCGAGGTGTGCCGAGCGCATGCTGAACTTCGTCACGTATGATGGTGGCGATGCAATTCGTGGAAGGCTGCTGCTGCGCCTGGTTCAGCTGTTGCAGCTGTTGTAGCTCGTCGCGAACAACCGAACGTATCAGCCCGCGAAGCGCTCCCACGTCGGTCGGGAACGAGCCTAGCCCGGTGGTATAGGTAGCATTCACTTGCCGATCGTACTGGTTCCGCTGCTGCAGCGCCTTTTCCATGGCGACGGCTTCAGTGAGGAACTCCGCGACCGTTCTAGGCGGACTACGAATGAGTCCAGCGAAGAGCTGCTCTTTCACACCTCGCATCAAGTGTCGCAGCTTCTTGTCTTCCGGCATGGTTGGATCGGCGCGAGTGAACAGATGAACCATATCCTCCACGTATGTAGCCACACCTTCATTAGGCATCTGCATGCGGGACTGGAGGGCCCTTTCAGCGCGCTCTCGACGATCGAGACTCGAGTACGTTTCGCGGAGCCTGTGACAGAACTCATGCCACGACGTTAGGAGGCCCTTGCGGTTCTGGAACCATGTGCGAGCACCATCCAGAAGACTAAAGTACACATTCTTGAGCTTCGCTACTTCGTCCCACCCGTTGAAATCCGCTACGTACTCGTACTCAGCCAGCCAATCTTCCACATCTTCATAGAGGCCACCACGAAAGGGACTCGGAACACGTGGTTTTTGTAGCGTGTAATGAGTGGGTGCAGCTGCGGGTGCAGCGGTTGGAGCAGCGGCGGCTCCAGCGGTAGGGGAAGCGGTGACAGCAACAGTATTCTCCATACCAGTCGACGTACTTGTACTGTGAGGCACAAACTCGGGGGACAGTCCTCGAATCCTCCGACTGAAACGGTGTACCGGCGTAAGCTCTGGGTTTTGGGTCACGTTCCGGCTGCTAGAAGGAGTCTGTTGCATAGGTGAGGTTACCCAGCACCTCCACCATTAAAATGTCACGTTAAAGAGACAGGAGACGTTTTTAAGGCGTCCTCACAAAAGTCCGAAGAGCGGTCGGCTCAGCACAGCCAAAAACAGAACAATGGCACGAGGGGGACTGCCACTTCGTCTGCCTCTTTTGCGCTGGCAGATCAAGCGCGCGGCAATATCTAATGTGAAAGCACTTGCAAACGTCGTTAGGTTAGGTTAGGTTAGGTTAGGATAGGTTACGTTAGGTTAGGTTAGGTTAGGTTAGGTTAGGTTATGTTAGGTTAGGTTGGGTTAGGTTAGGTTAGGTTACGTTAGGTTAAGGTATGAACCGTCGTAAAACCGCAATAAACAATGTCACTTAGTGAGATGCAGTGTTTTTCACCTTTACAAGTTGGGAACTGCGATATCTAATGTGAAAGCGCTTGAAACCGTCGTAATGTTGTAGAAAGCAATGTAAAGTAGCGAGTAAAACGTTTTCTAACGATAGAAGTGCGAAGGTTATGTTAGGTTAGGTTAGTTTAAGCTAGGTAGCGTCGTGAAACTACCAAAAACGACGTCATCTAACGAGATAGTGTTGTTTTATTGCGAGTACGAAACTGCGATAGGTAAAATGTTGTGAAAGCACACAAAACGGCATGAACAAGCCAAATACTGCGTGTTGTACCGTTACAAGTGCGAAAGTGCTATGTTGTGACATTCTCGGTAAAGCGCATGCAAGTATCGTGAAACCTTAAAGAACGATGTCATTTAGCGAGATACAGCGTTCTGTACTGTAATAAGTTGGTGAGAAACTGTGAGGTCAAGCAAATATCGTAATTGTGAACGAAACAGTGTAATTGAGCGTCTTTAGATACAAGTGCGAATGTTAGGTTAGGTTGACATATCAACCGTCGTAAAACCGCATTAAACAATGTCACTTAGTGAGATGTAGTGTTTTTCAACATTACAAGTCGGGAACTACGATATCTAATGTGAAAGCGCATGAAACCGTCGTAATCTTGTAGAAAACATTGCAAAGTGGCGAGTAAAACGTTTTCTAACGATAGAAGTGCGAAGGTTAGGTTAGGTTAGGTTAGTTTAAGCTAGGTAGCGTCGTGAAACTACCAAAAACGACGTCATCTAACGAGATAGTGTTGTTTTATTGCGAGTATTAAACTGCGATAGGTGAAATGTTGTGAATGCACACAAAACGGCATGAACAAGCCAAATACTGCGTGTTCTACCGTTACAAGTGCGAAACTGCTATATTGTGATATTCTCGTTAAAGCGCATGCAAGCATCGTGAAACCTTAAAGAACAATGTCATTTAGCGAGATACAGCGTTCTGTACTGCAATAAGTTGGTGAAAAACTGCGAGGTTATGCAAATATCGTAATTGTGAACGAAACAGTGTAATAGAGCGTTTTTCAATACAAGTACGAATGTTAGGTTAGGTTAAGATATGAACCGTCGTGAAACCGCAGTAATCAATGTCACTTAGTGAGATGCAGTGTTTTTCACCATTACAAGACGGGAACTGCGATATCTAATGTGAAAGCGCTTGCAAACGTCGTTAGGTTAGGTTAGGTTAGGTTAGGTTAGGTTAGGTTACGTTAGGTTAGGTTAGGTTAGGTTAGGTTATGTTAGGTTAGGTTGGGTTAGGTTAGGTTAGGTTACGTTAGGTTAAGGTATGAACCGTCGTAAAACCGCAATAAACAATGTCACTTAGTGAGATGCAGTGTTTTTCACCTTTACAAGTTGGGAACTGCGATATCTAATGTGAAAGCGCTTGAAACCGTCGTAATGTTGTAGAAAGCAATGTAAAGTAGCGAGCAAAACGTTTTCTAACGATAGAAGTGCGAAGGTTATGTTAGGTTGAGTTATGTTAGTTTAAGCTAGGTAGCGTCGTGAAACCACCAAAAACGACGTCATCTAACGAGATAGTGTTGTTTTATTGCGAGTACGAAACTGCGATAGGTAAAATGTTGTGAAAGCACACAAAACGGCATGAACAAGCCAAATACTGCGTGTTGTACCGTTACAAGTGCGAAACTGCTATGTTGTGACATTCTCGGTAAAGCGCATGCAAGTATCGTGAAACCTTAAAGAACGATGTCATTTAGCGAGATACAGCGTTCTGTACTGTAATAAGTTGGTGAGAAACTGTGAGGTCAAGCAAATATCGTAATTGTGAACGAAACAGTGTAATTGAGCGTCTTTAGATACAAGTGCGAATGTTAGGTTAGGTTGACATATCAACCGTCGTAAAACCGCATTAAACAATGTCACTCAGTGAGATGTAGTGTTTTTCAACTATACAAGTCGGGAACTACGATATCTAATGTGAAAGCGCATGAAACCGTCGTAATCTTGTAGAAAACATTGTAAAGTGGCGAGTAAAACGTTTTCTAACGATAGAAGTGCGACGGTTAGGTTAGGTTAGGTTAGTTTAAGCTAGGTAGCGTCGTGAAACTACCAAAAACGACGTCATCTAACGAGATAGTGTTGTTTTATAGCGAGTATTAAACTGCGATAGGTGAAATGTTGTGAAAGCACACAAAACGGCATGAACAAGCCAAATACTGCGTGTTCTACCGTTACAAGTGCGAAACTGCTATATTGTGATATTCTCGTTAAAGCGCATGCAAGCATCGTGAAACCCTAAAGAACAATGTCATTTAGCGAGATACAGCGTTCTGTACTGCAATAAGTTGGTGAAAAACTGTGAGGTTATGCAAATATCCTAATTGTGAACGAAACAGTGTAATAGAGCGTTTTTCAATACAAGTGCGAATGTTAGGTTAGGTTAAGATATGAACCATCGTAAAACCGCTATAATCAATGTCACTTAGTGAGATGCAGTGTTTTTCACCATTACAAGTCGGGAACTGCGAAATCTAATGTGAAAGCACTCGCAAACGTCGTTAGGTTAGGTTAGGTTAGGTTAGGTTAGGTTACGTTAGGTTAGGTTAGGTTAGGTTTGGTTAGGTTAGGTTAGGTTAGGTTAGGGTATGTTAGGTAAGGTTTGGTTACGTTAGGTTAGGTTAGGTTGGTTTAGGTAAGGTTAGGTTAGGTTAAGATATGAACCGCGCTAAAACCGCATTAAACATTGTCACTTAGTGAGATGCTGTGTTTTTCGCCATTATAAATCGGGAACTGCGATATCTAATGTGAAAGCGCATGAAACCGTCGTAATCTTGTAGAAAACATTGTAAAGTAGCGAATAAAACGTTTTCTAACGATAGAAGTGCGAAGGTTCGGTTAGTTTGAGTTATGTTAGTTTAAGCTAGGTAGCGTCGTGAAACCACCAAAAACGACGTCATCTAACGAGATAGTGTTGTTTTAATGCGAGTACGAAACTGCGACAGGTAAAATGTTGTAAAAGCACTCAAAACGGCATGAACAAGCCAAATACTGCATGTTGTACCGTTACAAGTGCGAAACAGCTATGTTGTGACATTCTCGGTAAAGCGCATGCAAGTATCGTGAAACCTTAAAGAACGATGTCATTTAGCGAGATACAGCGTTCTGTACTGTAATAAGTTGGAGAGAAACTGTGAGGTCAAGCAAATATCGTAATTGTGAACGAAACAGTGTAATTCAGCGTCTTTAGATGCAAGTGCGAATGTTAGGTTAGGTTGACATATCAACCGTCGTAAAACCGCATTTAGCAATGTCACTTAGTGAGATGTAGTGTTTTTCAACATTACAAGTCGGGAACTACGATATCTAATGTGAAAGCGCATGAAACCGTCGTAATCTTGTAGAAAACATTGTAAAGTGGCGAGTAAAACGTTTTCTAACGATAGAAGTGCGAAGGTTAGGTTAGGTTAGGTTAGTTTAGGCTAGGCAGCGTCGTGAAACTACCAAAAACGACGTCATCTAACGAGATAGTGTTGTTTTATTGCGAGTATTAAACTGCGATAGGTAAAATGTTGTGAATGCACACAAAACGGCATGAACAAGCCAAATACTGCGTGTTCTACCGTTACAAGTGCGAAACTGCTATATTGTGATATTCTCGTTAAAGCGCATGCAAGCATCGTGAAACCTTAAAGAACGATGTCATTTAGCGAGATACAGCGTTCTGTACTGCAATAAGTTGGTGAAAAACTGTGAGGTTATGCAAATATCGTAATTGTGAACGAAACAGTGTAATAGAGCGTTTTTCAATACAAGTACGAATGTTAGGTTAGGTTAAGATATTAACCGTCGTAAAACCGCATTAAACAATGTCACTTAGTGAGATGCAGTGTTTTTCACCATTACAAGTTGGGAACTGCGATATCTAATGTGAAAGCACTTGCAAACGTCGTTAGGTTAGGTTAGGTTAGGTTAGGATAGGTTACGTTAGGTTAGGTTTGGTTAGGTTAGGTTAGGTTAGGTTATGTTAGGTTAGGTTGGGTTAGGTTAGGTTAGGTTACGTTAGGTTAAGGTATGAACCGTCGTAAAACCGCAATAAACAATGTCACTTAGTGAGATGCAGTGTTTTTCACCTTTACAAGTTGGGAACTGCGATATCTAATTTGAAAGCGCTTGAAACCGTCGTAATGTTGTAGAAAGCAATGTAAAGTAGCGAGTAAAACGTTTTCTAACGATAGAAGTGCGAAGGTTATGTTAGGTTGAGTTATGTTAGTTTAAGCTAGGTAGCGTCGTGAAACCACCAAAAACGACGTCATCTAACGAGATAGTGTTGTTTTATTGCGAGTACGAAACTGCGATAGGCAAAATGTTGTGAAAGCACACAAAACGGCATGAACAAGTCAAATACTGCGTGTTGTACCGTTACAAGTGCGAAAGTGCTATGTTGTGACATTCTCGGTAAAGCGCATGCAAGTATCGTGAAACCTTAAAGAACGATGTCATTTAGCGAGATACAGCGTTCTGTACTGTAATAAGTTGGTGAGAAACTGTGAGGTCAAGCAAATATCGTAATTGTGAACGAAACAGTGTAATTTAGCGTCTTTAGATACAAGTGCGAATGTTAGGTTAGGTTGACATATCAACCGTCGTAAAACCGCATTTAGCAATGTCACTTAGTGAGATGTAGTGTTTTTCAACATTACAAGTCGGGAACTACGATATCTAATGTGAAAGCGCATGAAACCGTCGTAATCTTGTAGAAAACATTGTAAAGTGGCGAGTAAAACGTTTTCTAACGATAGAAGTGCGAAGGTTAGGTTAGGTTAGGTTAGTTTAAGCTAGGTAGCGTCGTGAAACTACCAAAAACGACGTCATCTAACGAGATAGTGTTGTTTTATAGCGAGTATTAAACTGCGATAGGTGAAATGTTGTGAAAGCACACAAAACGGCATGAACAAGCCAAATACTGCGTGTTCTACCGTTACAAGTGCGAAACTCCTATATTGTGATATTCTCGTTAAATCGCATGCAAGCATCGTGAAACCTTAAAGAACAATGTCATTTAGCGAGATACAGCGTTCTGTACTGCAATAAGTTGGTGAAAAACTGTGAGGTTATGCAAATATCGTAATTGTGAACAAAACAGTGTAATAGAGCGTTTTTAGATACAAGTGCGAATGTTAGGTTAGGTTAAGATATGAACCGTCGTAAAACCGCATTAAACAATGTCAATTACTGAGATGCAGTGTTTTTCACCATTAAAAGTGGGGAACTGCAATATTTAATGTGAAAGCGCTTGCAACCGTCGTTAGGTTAGGTTAGGTTAGGTTAGGTTAGGTTAGGTTAGGTTTGGTAAGGTTAGGTTAGGTTAGGTTAGGTTAGATTAGGTTAGGTTGGGTTGAGTTGGGTTAGGTTAGGTTAGGTTAGGTTGGGTTAGGTTAGGTTAGGTTAGGTTAGGTTAGGTTACGTTAGGTTAGGTTACGTTAGGTTAGGTTAGGTTAGGTTACGTTAGGTTAGGTTAGGTTAGGTTAGGTAAGGATAATTTGGTTAGGTTAGGTAAGGTTAGGTTAGGTTAGGTTGGGTTGGGTGTTGTTGGGTTGGGTTGGGTTGGGTTAGGTTGGGTTAGGTTAGGTTAGGTTACGTTAGGTTAGGTTAGGTTAGGTTACGTTAGGTTATGTTAGGTTAGGTTAGGTTACGTTAGGTTAGGTTAGGTCAGGTAAGGTTAGGTTACGTTAGAATAGGTTAGGTTAGGTTACGTTAGGTTAGGTTAAGTTAGGTTAGGTTAGGTTTGGTTAGGTTAGGTTAGGTTAGCTTAGGTTAGGTTAGGTTGGGTTGGGTTGGGTTAGGTTAGGTTAGGTTGGGTTAGGTTAGTTTAGGTTAGGTTAGGTTAGGTTAAGTTGGGTTGGGTTAGGTTAGGTTAGGTTAGGTAAGGTTAGGTTAGGTTAGGTTAGGTTAGGTTAAGGTATGAACCGTCGTAAAACCGCATTAAACAATGTCACTTAGTGAGATGCAGTGTTTTTCACCTTTACAAGTTGGGAACTGTGATATCTAATGTGAAAGTGCTTGAAACCGTCGTAATGTTGTAGAAAGCAAAGTAAAGTAGCGAGTAAAACGTTTTCTAACGATAGAAGTGCGAAGGTCATGTTAGGTTGAGTTATGTTAGTTTAAGCTAGGTAGCGTCGTGAAACTACCAAAAACAACGTCATCTAACGAGATAGTGTTGTTTTATAGCGAGTATTAAACTGCGATAGGTGAAATGTTGTGAAAGCACACAAAACGGCATGAACAAGCCAAATACTGCGTGTTCTACCGTTACAAGTGCGAAACTGCTATATTGTGATATTCTCGTTAAAGCGCATGCAAGCATCGTGAAACCCTAAAGAACAATGTCATTTAGCGAGATACAGCGTTCTGTACTGCAATAAGTTGGTGAAAAACTGTGAGGTTATGCAAATATCCTAATTGTGAACGAAACAGTGTAATAGAGCGTTTTTTAATACAAGTGCGAATGTTAGGTTAGGTTAAGATATGAACCATCGTAAAACCGCTATAATCAATGTCACTTAGTGAGATGCAGTGTTTTTCACCATTACAAGTCGGGAACTGCGAAATCTAATGTGAAAGCACTCGCAAACGTCGTTAGGTTAGGTTAGGTTAGGTTAGGTTAGGTTAGGTTACGTTAGGTTAGGTTAGGTTAGGTTTGGTTAGGTTAGGTTAGGTTAGGTTAGGGTATGTTAGGTAAGGTTTGGTTACGTTAGGTTAGGTTAGGTTGGTTTAGGTAAGGTTAGGTTAGGTTAAGATATGAACCGCGCTAAAACCGCATTAAACATTGTCACTTAGTGAGATGCTGTGTTTTTCGCCATTACAAATCGGGAACTGCGATATCTAATGTGAAAGCGCATGAAACCGTCGTAATCTTGTAGAAAACATTGTAAAGTAGCGAATAAAACGTTTTCTAACGATAGAAGTGCGAAGGTTCGGTTAGTTTGAGTTATGTTAGTTTAAGCTAGGTAGCGTCGTGAAACCACCAAAAACGACGTCATCTAACGAGATAGTGTTGTTTTAATGCGAGTACGAAACTGCGACAGGTAAAATGTTGTAAAAGCACTCAAAACGGCATGAACAAGCCAAATACTGCATGTTGTACCGTTACAAGTGCGAAACAGCTATGTTGTGACATTCTCGGTAAAGCGCATGCAAGTATCGTGAAACCTTAAAGAACGATGTCATTTAGCGAGATACAGCGTTCTGTACTGTAATAAGTTGGAGAGAAACTGTGAGGTCAAGCAAATATCGTAATTGTGAACGAAACAGTGTAATTCAGCGTCTTTAGATGCAAGTGCGAATGTTAGGTTAGGTTGACATATCAACCGTCGTAAAACCGCATTTAGCAATGTCACTTAGTGAGATGTAGTGTTTTTCAACATTACAAGTCGGGAACTACGATATCTAATGTGAAAGCGCATGAAACCGTCGTAATCTTGTAGAAAACATTGTAAAGTGGCGAGTAAAACGTTTTCTAACGATAGAAGTGCGAAGGTTAGGTTAGGTTAGGTTAGTTTAGGCTAGGCAGCGTCGTGAAACTACCAAAAACGACGTCATCTAACGAGATAGTGTTGTTTTATTGCGAGTATTAAACTGCGATAGGTAAAATGTTGTGAATGCACACAAAACGGCATGAACAAGCCAAATACTGCGTGTTCTACCGTTACAAGTGCGAAACTGCTATATTGTGATATTCTCGTTAAAGCGCATGCAAGCATCGTGAAACCTTAAAGAACGATGTCATTTAGCGAGATACAGCGTTCTGTACTGCAATAAGTTGGTGAAAAACTGTGAGGTTATGCAAATATCGTAATTGTGAACGAAACAGTGTAATAGAGCGTTTTTCAATACAAGTACGAATGTTAGGTTAGGTTAAGATATTAACCGTCGTAAAACCGCATTAAACAATGTCACTTAGTGAGATGCAGTGTTTTTCACCATTACAAGTTGGGAACTGCGATATCTAATGTGAAAGCACTTGCAAACGTCGTTAGGTTAGGTTAGGTTAGGTTAGGATAGGTTACGTTAGGTTAGGTTTGGTTAGGTTAGGTTAGGTTAGGTTATGTTAGGTTAGGTTGGGTTAGGTTAGGTTAGGTTACGTTAGGTTAAGGTATGAACCGTCGTAAAACCGCAATAAACAATGTCACTTAGTGAGATGCAGTGTTTTTCACCTTTACAAGTTGGGAACTGCGATATCTAATTTGAAAGCGCTTGAAACCGTCGTAATGTTGTAGAAAGCAATGTAAAGTAGCGAGTAAAACGTTTTCTAACGATAGAAGTGCGAAGGTTATGTTAGGTTGAGTTATGTTAGTTTAAGCTAGGTAGCGTCGTGAAACCACCAAAAACGACGTCATCTAACGAGATAGTGTTGTTTTATTGCGAGTACGAAACTGCGATAGGCAAAATGTTGTGAAAGCACACAAAACGGCATGAACAAGTCAAATACTGCGTGTTGTACCGTTACAAGTGCGAAAGTGCTATGTTGTGACATTCTCGGTAAAGCGCATGCAAGTATCGTGAAACCTTAAAGAACGATGTCATTTAGCGAGATACAGCGTTCTGTACTGTAATAAGTTGGTGAGAAACTGTGAGGTCAAGCAAATATCGTAATTGTGAACGAAACAGTGTAATTTAGCGTCTTTAGATACAAGTGCGAATGTTAGGTTAGGTTGACATATCAACCGTCGTAAAACCGCATTTAGCAATGTCACTTAGTGAGATGTAGTGTTTTTCAACATTACAAGTCGGGAACTACGATATCTAATGTGAAAGCGCATGAAACCGTCGTAATCTTGTAGAAAACATTGTAAAGTGGCGAGTAAAACGTTTTCTAACGATAGAAGTGCGAAGGTTAGGTTAGGTTAGGTTAGTTTAAGCTAGGTAGCGTCGTGAAACTACCAAAAACGACGTCATCTAACGAGATAGTGTTGTTTTATAGCGAGTATTAAACTGCGATAGGTGAAATGTTGTGAAAGCACACAAAACGGCATGAACAAGCCAAATACTGCGTGTTCTACCGTTACAAGTGCGAAACTCCTATATTGTGATATTCTCGTTAAATCGCATGCAAGCATCGTGAAACCTTAAAGAACAATGTCATTTAGCGAGATACAGCGTTCTGTACTGCAATAAGTTGGTGAAAAACTGTGAGGTTATGCAAATATCGTAATTGTGAACAAAACAGTGTAATAGAGCGTTTTTAGATACAAGTGCGAATGTTAGGTTAGGTTAAGATATGAACCGTCGTAAAACCGCATTAAACAATGTCAATTACTGAGATGCAGTGTTTTTCACCATTAAAAGTGGGGAACTGCAATATTTAATGTGAAAGCGCTTGCAACCGTCGTTAGGTTAGGTTAGGTTAGGTTAGGTTAGGTTAGGTTTGGTAAGGTTAGGTTAGGTTAGGTTAGGTTAGATTAGGTTAGGTTGGGTTGAGTTGGGTTAGGTTAGGTTAGGTTAGGTTGGGTTAGGTTAGGTTAGGTTAGGTTAGGTTAGGTTACGTTAGGTTAGGTTACGTTAGGTTAGGTTAGGTTAGGTTACGTTAGGTTAGGTTAGGTTAGGTTAGGTAAGGATAATTTGGTTAGGTTAGGTAAGGTTAGGTTAGGTTAGGTTGGGTTGGGTGTTGTTGGGTTGGGTTGGGTTGGGTTAGGTTGGGTTAGGTTAGGTTAGGTTACGTTAGGTTAGGTTAGGTTAGGTTACGTTAGGTTATGTTAGGTTAGGTTAGGTTACGTTAGGTTAGGTTAGGTCAGGTAAGGTTAGGTTACGTTAGAATAGGTTAGGTTAGGTTACGTTAGGTTAGGTTAAGTTAGGTTAGGTTAGGTTTGGTTAGGTTAGGTTAGGTTAGCTTAGGTTAGGTTAGGTTGGGTTGGGTTGGGTTAGGTTAGGTTAGGTTGGGTTAGGTTAGTTTAGGTTAGGTTAGGTTAGGTTAAGTTGGGTTGGGTTAGGTTAGGTTAGGTTAGGTAAGGTTAGGTTAGGTTAGGTTAGGTTAGGTTAAGGTATGAACCGTCGTAAAACCGCATTAAACAATGTCACTTAGTGAGATGCAGTGTTTTTCACCTTTACAAGTTGGGAACTGTGATATCTAATGTGAAAGTGCTTGAAACCGTCGTAATGTTGTAGAAAGCAAAGTAAAGTAGCGAGTAAAACGTTTTCTAACGATAGAAGTGCGAAGGTCATGTTAGGTTGAGTTATGTTAGTTTAAGCTAGGTAGCGTCGTGAAACTACCAAAAACAACGTCATCTAACGAGATAGAGTTGTTTTATTGCGAGTACGAAACTGCGATAGGTGAAATGTTGTGAAAGCACACAAAACGGCATGAACAAGCCAAATACTGCGTGTTGTACCGTTACAAGTGCGAAACTGCTATGTTGTGATATTCTCGTTAAAGCGCATGCAAGCATCGTGAAACCTTAAAGAACGATGTCATTTAGCGAGATACAGCGTTCTGTACTGCAATAAGTTGGTGAAAAACTGTGAGGTTATGCAAATATCCTAATTGTGAACGAAACATTGTAATAGAGCGTTTTTTAATAGAAGTGCGAATGTTAGGTTAGGTTAAGATATGAACCGTCGTAAAACCGCATTAAACAATGTCACTTAGTGAGATGCAGTGTTTTTCACCTTTACAAGTTGGGAACTGTGATATCTAATGTGAAAGTGCTTGAAACCGTCGTAATGTTGTAGAAAGCAAAGTAAAGTAGCGAGTAAAACGTTTTCTAACGATAGAAGTGCGAAGGTCATGTTAGGTTGAGTTATGTTAGTTTAAGCTAGGTAGCGTCGTGAAACCACCAAAAACGACGTCGTCTAACGAGATAGTGTTGTTTTATTGCGAGTACGAAACTGCGATAGGTAAAATGTTGTGAAAGCACACAAAACGGCATGAACAAGCCAAATACTGCGTGTTGTACCGTTACAAGTGCGAAAGTGCTATGTTGTGACATTCTCGGTAAAGCGCATGCAAGTATCGTGAAACCTTAAAGAACGATGTCATTTAGCGAGATACAGCGTTCTGTACTGTAATAAGTTGGTGAGAAACTCTGAGGTCAAGCAAATATCGTAATTGTGAACGAAACAGTGTAATTGAGCGTCTTTAGATACAAGTGCGAATGTTAGGTTAGGTTGACATATCAACCGTCGTAAAACCGCATTAAACAATGTCACTTAGTGAGATGTAGTGTTTTTCAACATTACAAGTCGGGAACTACAATATCTAAAGTGAAAGCGCATGAAACCGTCGTAATCTTGTAGAAAACATTGTAAAGTGGCGAGTAAAACGTTTTCTAACGATAGAAGTGCGAAGGTTAGGTTAGGTTAGGTTAGTTTAAGCTAGGTAGCGTCGTGAAACCACCAAAAACGACGTCGTCTAACGAGATAGTGTTGTTTTATTGCGAGTACGAAACTGCGATAGGTAAAATGTTGTGAAAGCACACAAAACGGCATGAACAAGCCAAATACTGCGTGTTGTACCGTTACAAGTGCGAAAGTGCTATGTTGTGACATTCTCGTTAAATCGCATGCAAGCATCGTGAAACCTTAAAGAACAATGTCATTTAGCGAGATACAGCGTTCTGTACTGCAATAAGTTGGTGAAAAACTGTGAGGTTATGCAAATATCGTAATTGTGAACAAAACAGTGAAATAGAGCGTTTTTAGATACAAGTGCGAATGTTAGGTTAGGTTAAGATATGAACCGTCGTAAAACCGCATTAAACAATGTCAATTACTGAGATGCAGTGTTTTTCACCATTAAAAGTGGGGAACTGCGATATTTAATGTGAAAGCGCTTGCAACCGTCGTTAGGTTAGGTTAGGTTAGGTTAGGTTAGGTTAGGTTAGGTTTGGTTAGGTTAGGTTAGGTTAGGTTAGATTAGGTTAGGTTGGGTTGAGTTGGGTTAGGTTTGGTTAGGTTAGGTTAGGTTGGGTTAGGTTAGGTTAGGTTAGGTTACGTTACGTTAGGTTAGGTTACGTTAGGTTAGGTTAGGTTAGGTTAGGTTAGGTTAGGTAAGGATAATTTGGTTAGGTTAGGTAAGGTTAGGTTAGGTTAGGTTACGTTAGGTTAGGTTAGGTTAGGTTACGTTAGGTTATGTTAGGTTACGTTAGGTTAGGTTAGGTCAGGTAAGGTTAGGTTACGTTAGAATAGGTTAGGTTAGGTTACGTTAGGTTAGGTTAAGTTAGGTTAGGTTAGGTTTGGTTAGGTTAGGTTAGGTTAGCTTAGGTTAGGTTAGGTTGGGATGGGTTGGGTTAGGTTGGGTTAGGTTGGGTTAGGTTAGGTTAGGTTAGGTTAGGTTAGGTTGGGTTAGGTTAGTTTAGGTTAGGTTAGGTTACCTTAGGTTAAGTTGGGTTGGGTTAGGTTAGGTTAGGTTAGGTAAGGTTAGGTTAGGTTAGGTTAGGTTAGGTTAAGGTATGAACCGTCGTAAAACCGCATTAAACAATGTCACTTAGTGAGATGCAGTGTTTTCACCATTACAAGTCGGGAACTGCGATATCTAATGTGAAAGCGCTTGCAAACGTCGTTAGGTTATTTTAGCTTAGGTTAGGTTAGGTTAGGTTAGGTTAGGTTAGGTTTGGTTAGGTTAGGTTAGGTTAGGTTAGGGTATGTTAGGTAAGGTTTGGTTAGGTCATGTTAGGTTAGGTTGGGTTAGGTAAGGTTAGGTTAGGTTAAGATATGAACCGCGCTAAAACCGCATTGAACAATGTAACTCAGTGAGATGCTGTGTTTTCCACCATTACAAGTCGGGAAATGCGATATCTAATGTGAAAGCGCATGAAACCGTCGTAATCTTGTAGAAAACATTGTAAAGTAGCGAATAAAACGTTTTCTAACGATAGAAGTGCGAAGGTTCGGTTAGTTTGAGCTAGGTAGCGTCGTGAAACCACCAAAAACGATGTCATCTAACGAGATAGTGTTGTTTTATTGCGAGTACGAAACTGCGATAGGTGAAATATTGGGAAAGCACACAAAATGGCATGAACTAGCCAAATACTGCGTGTTGTACCGTTACAAGTGCGAAACTGCTATGTTGTGATATTCTCGTTAAAGCGCATGCAAGCATCGTGAAACCTTAAAGAACGATGTCATTTAGCGAGATACAGCGTTCTGTACTGCAATAAGTTGGTGAAAAACTGTGAGGTTATGCAAATATCCTAATTGTGAACGAAACATTGTAATAGAGCGTTTTTTAATAGAAGTGCGAATGTTAGGTTAGGTTAAGATATGAACCGTCGTAAAACCGCATTAAACAATGTCACTTAGTGAGATGCAGTGTTTTTCACCTTTACAAGTTGGGAACTGTGATATCTAATGTGAAAGTGCTTGAAACCGTCGTAATGTTGTAGAAAGCAAAGTAAAGTAGCGAGTAAAACGTTTTCTAACGATAGAAGTGCGAAGGTCATGTTAGGTTGAGTTATGTTAGTTTAAGCTAGGTAGCGTCGTGAAACCACCAAAAACGACGTCGTCTAACGAGATAGTGTTGTTTTATTGCGAGTACGAAACTGCGATAGGTAAAATGTTGTGAAAGCACACAAAACGGCATGAACAAGCCAAATACTGCGTGTTGTACCGTTACAAGTGCGAAAGTGCTATGTTGTGACATTCTCGGTAAAGCGCATGGAAGTATCGTGAAACCTTAAAGAACGATGTCATTTAGCGAGATACAGCGTTCTGTACTGTAATAAGTTGGTGAGAAACTCTGAGGTCAAGCAAATATCGTAATTGTGAACGAAACAGTGTAATTGAGCGTCTTTAGATACAAGTGCGAATGTTAGGTTAGGTTGACATATCAACCGTCGTAAAACCGCATTAAACAATGTCACTTAGTGAGATGTAGTGTTTTTCAACATTACAAGTCGGGAACTACAATATCTAAAGTGAAAGCGCATGAAACCGTCGTAATCTTGTAGAAAACATTGTAAAGTGGCGAGTAAAACGTTTTCTAACGATAGAAGTGCGAAGGTTAGGTTAGGTTAGGTTAGTTTAAGCTAGGTAGCGTCGTGAAACCACCAAAAACGACGTCGTCTAACGAGATAGTGTTGTTTTATTGCGAGTACGAAACTGCGATAGGTAAAATGTTGTGAAAGCACACAAAACGGCATGAACAAGCCAAATACTGCGTGTTGTACCGTTACAAGTGCGAAAGTGCTATGTTGTGACATTCTCGTTAAATCGCATGCAAGCATCGTGAAACCTTAAAGAACAATGTCATTTAGCGAGATACAGCGTTCTGTACTGCAATAAGTTGGTGAAAAACTGTGAGGTTATGCAAATATCGTAATTGTGAACAAAACAGTGAAATAGAGCGTTTTTAGATACAAGTGCGAATGTTAGGTTAGGTTAAGATATGAACCGTCGTAAAACCGCATTAAACAATGTCAATTACTGAGATGCAGTGTTTTTCACCATTAAAAGTGGGGAACTGCGATATTTAATGTGAAAGCGCTTGCAACCGTCGTTAGGTTAGGTTAGGTTAGGTTAGGTTAGGTTAGGTTAGGTTTGGTTAGGTTAGGTTAGGTTAGGTTAGATTAGGTTAGGTTGGGTTGAGTTGGGTTAGGTTAGGTTAGGTTAGGTTGGGTTAGGTTAGGTTAGGTTAGGTTACGTTACGTTAGGTTAGGTTACGTTAGGTTAGGTTAGGTTAGGTTAGGTTAGGTTAGGTTAGGTAAGGATAATTTGGTTAGGTTAGGTAAGGTTAGGTTAGGTTAGGCTAGGTTAGGTTACGTTAGGTTAGGTTAGGTTAGGTTACGTTAGGTTATGTTAGGTTACGTTAGGTTAGGTTAGGTCAGGTAAGGTTAGGTTACGTTAGAATAGGTTAGGTTAGGTTACGTTAGGTTAGGTTAAGTTAGGTTAGGTTAGGTTTGGTTAGGTTAGGTTAGGTTAGCTTAGGTTAGGTTAGGTTGGGATGGGTTGGGTTAGGTTGGGTTAGGTTGGGTTAGGTTAGGTTAGGTTAGGTTGGGTTAGGTTAGTTTAGGTTAGGTTAGGTTACCTTAGGTTAAGTTGGGTTGGGTTAGGTTAGGTTAGGTTAGGTAAGGTTAGGTTAGGTTAGGTTAGGTTAGGTTAAGGTATGAACCGTCGTAAAACCGCATTAAACAATGTCACTTAGTGAGATGCAGTGTTTTCACCATTACAAGTCGGGAACTGCGATATCTAATGTGAAAGCGCTTGCAAACGTCGTTAGGTTATTTTAGCTTAGGTTAGGTTAGGTTAGGTTAGGTTAGGTTAGGTTTGGTTAGGTTAGGTTAGGTTAGGTTAGGGTATGTTAGGTAAGGTTTGGTTAGGTCAGGTTAGGTTAGGTTGGGTTAGGTAAGGTTAGGTTAGGTTAAGATATGAACCGCGCTAAAACCGCATTGAACAATGTAACTCAGTGAGATGCTGTGTTTTCCACCATTACAAGTCGGGAAATGCGATATCTAATGTGAAAGCGCATGAAACCGTCGTAATCTTGTAGAAAACATTGTAAAGTAGCGAATAAAACGTTTTCTAACGATAGAAGTGCGAAGGTTCGGTTAGTTTGAGCTAGGTAGCGTCGTGAAACCACCAAAAACGATGTCATCTAACGAGATAGTGTTGTTTTATTGCGAGTACGAAACTGCGATAGGTGAAATATTGGGAAAGCACACAAAATGGCATGAACTAGCCAGATACTGCGTCTTGTGCCGTTACAAGTGCGAAACTGCTTTATTGTGATATTCTCGCTAAAGCGCATGCAAGTATCGTGAAACCTTAAAGAACGATGTCATCTAGCGAGATACAGCGTTCTGTACTGTAATAAGTTGGTGAAAAACTGTGAGGTCAAGCAAATATCGTAATTGTGAACGAAACAGTGTAATTGGGCGTATTTAGATACAAGTGCGAATGTTAGGTTAGGTTGAGATATCAACCGTCGTAAAACCGCAATAAACAATGTCACTTAGTGAGATGTAGTGTTTTTCAACATTACAAGTCGGGAACTACGATATCTAATGTGAAAGCGCATGAAACCGTCGTAATCGTGTAGAAAACATTGTAAAATTGCGAGTAAAACGTTTTCTAACGATAGAAGTGCGAAGGTTAGGTTAGGTTAGGTTAGTTTAAGCTAGGTAGCGTCGTGAAACTACCAAAAACGACGTCATCTAACGAGATAGTGTTGTTTTATTGCGAGTATTAAACTGCGATAGGTGAAATGTGAAAGCACACAAAACGGCATGAACAAGCCAAATACTGCGTGTTCTACCGTTACAAGTGCGAAACTGCTATATTGTGATATTCTCGTTAAAGCGCATGCAAGCATTGTGAAACCTTAAAGAACAATGTCATTTAGCGAGATACAGCGTTCTGTACTGCAATAAGTTGGTGAAAAACTGTGAGGTTATGCAAATATCCTAATTGTGAACGAAACAGTGTAATAGAGCGTTTTTTAATACAAGTGCGAATGTTAGGTTAGGTTAAGATATGAACCGTCGTAAAACCGCATTAATCAATGTCACTTAGTGAGATGCAGTGTTTTTCACCATTACAAGTCGGGAACTGCGATATCTAATATGAAAGCGCTTGCAAACGTCGTTAGGTTACGTTAGGTTAGGTTAGGTTAGGTTAGGTTACGTTAGGTTAGGTTAGGTTAGGTTTGGTTAGGTTAGGTTAGGTTAGGTTAGGGTATGTTAGGTAAGGTTTGGTTAGGTTAGGTTAGGTTAGGTTAGGTTGGTTTAGGTAAGGTTAGGTTAGGTTAAGATATGAACCGCGCTAAAACCGCGTTAAACATTGTCACTTAGTGAGATGCTGTGTTTTTCACCATTACAAGTCGGGAACTGCGATATCTAATGTGAATGCGCATGAAACCGTCGTAATCTTGTAGAAAACATTGTAAAGTAGCGAATAAAACGTTTTCTAACGATAGAAGTGCGAAGGTTCGGTTAGTTTGAGTTATGTTAGTTTAAGCTAGGTAGCGTCGTGAAACCACCAAAAACGACGTCATCTAACGAGATAGTGTTGTTTTAATGCGAGTACGAAACTGCGACAGGTAAAATGTAAAAGCACTCAAAACGGCATGAACAAGCCAAATACTGCATGTTGTACCGTTACAAGTGCGAAACTGCTATGTTGTGACATTCTCGGTAAAGCGCATGCAAGTATCGTGAAACCTTAAAGAACGATGTCATTTAGCGAGATACAGCGTTCTGTACTGTAATAAGTTGGAGAGAAACTGTGAGGTCAAGCAAATATCGTAATTGTGAACGAAACAGTGTAATTCAGCGTCTTTAGATACAAGTGCGAATGTTAGGTTAGGTTGACATATCAACCGTCGTAAAACCGCATTTAGCAATGTCACTTAGTGAGATGTAGTGTTTTTCAACATTACAAGTCGGGAACTACGATATCTAATGTGAAAGCGCATGAAACCGTCGTAATCTTGTAGAAAACATTGTAAAGTGGCGAGTAAAACGTTTTCTAACGATAGAAGTGCGAAGGTTAGGTTAGGTTAGGTTAGTTTAAGCTAGGCAGCGTCGTGAAACTACCAAAAACGACGTCATCTAACGAGATAGTGTTGTTTTATTGCGAGTATTAAACTGCGATAGGTAAAATGTTGTGAATGCACACAAAACGGCATGAACAAGCCAAATACTGCGTGTTCTACCGTTACAAGTGCGAAACTGCTATATTGTGATATTCTCGTTAAAGCGCATGCAAGCATCGTGAAACCTTAAAGAACGATGTCATTTAGCGAGATACAGCGTTCTGTACTGCAATAAGTTGGTGAAAAACTGTGAGGTTATGCAAATATCGTAATTGTGAACGAAACAGTGTAATAGAGCGTTTTTCAATACAAGTACGAATGTTAGGTTAGGTTAAGATATTAACCGTCGTAAAACCGCATTAAACAATGTCACTTAGTGAGATGCAGTGTTTTTCACCATTACAAGTTGGGAACTGCGATATCTAATGTGAAAGCACTTGCAAACGTCGTTAGGTTAGGTTAGGTTAGGTTAGGTTAGGTTACGTTAGGTTAGGTTTGGTTAGGTTAGGTTAGGTTAGGTTATGTTAGGTTAGGTTGGGTTAGGTTAGGTTAGGTTACGTTAGGTTAAGGTATGAACCGTCGTAAAACCGCAATAAACAATGTCACTTAGTGAGATGCAGTGTTTTTCACCTTTACAAGTTGGGAACTGCGATATCTAATGTGAAAGCGCTTGAAACCGTCGTAATGTTGTAGAAAGCAATGTAAAGTAGCGAGTAAAACGTTTTCTAACGATAGAAGTGCGAAGGTTATGTTAGGTTGAGTTATGTTAGTTTAAGCTAGGTAGCGTCGTGAAACCACCAAAAACGACGTCATCTAACGAGATAGTGTTGTTTTATTGCGAGTACGAAACTGCGATAGGCAAAATGTTGTGAAAGCACACAAAACGGCATGAACAAGCCAAATACTGCGTGTTGTACCGTTACAAGTGCGAAAGTGCTATGTTGTGACATTCTCGGTAAAGCGCATGCAAGTATCGTGAAACCTTAAAGAACGATGTCATTTAGCGAGATACAGCGTTCTGTACTGTAATAAGTTGGTGAGAAACTGTGAGGTCAAGCAAATATCGTAATTGTGAACGAAACAGTGTAATTTAGCGTCTTTAGATACAAGTGCGAATGTTAGGTTAGGTTGACATATCAACCGTCGTAAAACCGCATTTAGCAATGTCACTTAGTGAGATCTAGTGTTTTTCAACATTACAAGTCGGGAACTACGATATCTAATGTGAAAGCGCAAGAAACCGTCGTAATCTTGTAGAAAACATTGTAAAGTGGCGAGTAAAACGTTTTCTAACGATAGAAGTGCGAAGGTTAGGTTAGGTTAGGTTAGTTTAAGCTAGGTAGCGTCGTGAAACTACCAAAAACGACGTCATCTAACGAGATAGTGTTGTTTTATAGCGAGTATTAACTGCGATAGGTGAAATGTTGTGAAAGCACACAAAACGGCATGAACAAGCCAAATACTGCGTGTTCTACCGTTACAAGTGCGAAACTCCTATATTGTGATATTCTCGTTAAATCGCATGCAAGCATCGTGAAACCTTAAAGAACAATGTCATTTAGCGAGATGCAGCGTTCTGTACTGCAATAAGTTGGTGAAAAACTGTGAGGTTATGCAAATATCGTAATTGTGAACAAAACAGTGTAATAGAGCGTTTTTAGATACAAGTGCGAATGTTAGGTTAGGTTAAGATATGAACCGTCGTAAAACCGCATTAAACAATGTCAATTACTGAGATGCAGTGTTTTTCACCATTAAAAGTAGGGAACTGCGATATTTAATGTGAAAGCGCTTGCAACCGTCGTTAGGTTAGGTTAGGTTAGGTTAGGTTTGGTAAGGTTAGGTTAGGTTAGGTTAGGTTAGATTAGGTTAGGTTGGGTTGAGTTGGGTTAGGTTAGGTTAGGTTAGGTTAGGTTGGGTTAGGTTAGGTTAGGTTAGGTTAGGTTACGTTAGGTTAGGTTACGTTAGGTTAGGTTAGGTTAGGTTAGGTAAGGATAATTTGGTTAGGTTAGGTAAGGTTAGGTTAGGTTAGGTTGGGTTGGGTGTTGTTGGGTTGGGTTGGGTTGGGTTAGGTTGGGTTAGGTTAGGTTAGGTTACGTTAGGTTAGGTTAGGTTAGGTTACGTTAGGTTAGGTTAGGTCAGGTAAGGTTAGGTTACGTTAGAATAGGTTAGGTTAGGTTACGTCAGGTTAGGTTAAGTTAGGTTAGGTTAGGTTTGGTTAGGTTAGGTTAGGTTAGCTTAGGTTAGGTTAGGTTGGGTTGGGTTGGGTTGGGTTAGGTTAGGTTAGGTTGGGTTAGGTTAGTTTAGGTTAGGTTAGGTTAGGTTAAGTTGGGTTGGGTTAGGTTAGGTTAGGTTAGGTAAGGTTAGGTTAGGTTAGGTTAGGTTAAGGTATGAACCGTCGTAAAACCGCATTAAACAATGTCACTTAGTGAGATGCAGTGTTTTTCACCTTTACAAGTTGGGAACTGTGATATCTAATGTGAAAGTGCTTGAAACCGTCGTAATGTTGTAGAAAGCAATGTAAAGTAGCGAGTAAAACGTTTTCTAACGATAGAAGTGCGAAGGTCATGTTAGGTTGAGTTATGTTAGTTTAAGCTAGGTAGCGTCGTGAGACTACCAAAAACAACGTCATCTAACGAGATAGAGTTGTTTTATTGCGAGTACGAAACTGCGATAGGTGAAATGTTGTGAAAGCACACAAAACGGCATGAACAAGCCAAATACTGCGTGTTGTACCGTTACAAGTGCGAAACTGCTATGTTGTGATATTCTCGTTAAAGCGCATGCAAGCATCGTGAAACCTTAAAGAACGATGTCATTTAGCGAGATACAGCGTTCTGTACTGCAATAAGTTGGTGAAAAACTGTGAGGTTATGCAAATATCCTAATTGTGAACGAAACAGTGTAATAGAGCGTTTTTTAATAGAAGTGCGAATGTTAGGTTAGGTTAAGATATGAACCGTCGTAAAACCGCATTAAACAATGTCACTTAGTGAGATGCAGTGTTTTTGACCATTACAAGTTGGGAACTGCGATATCTAATGTGAAAGATCTTGCAAACGTCGTTAGGTTAGGTTAGGTTAGGTTAGGTTACGTTAGGTTAGGTTTGGTTAGGTTAGGTTAGGTTAGGTTAGGTTATGTTAGGTTAGGTTGGGTTAGGTTAGGTTAGGTTACGTTAGGTTAAGGTATGAACCGTCGTAAAACCGCAATAAACAATGTCACTTAGTGAGATGCAGTGTTTTTCACCTTTACAAGATGGGAACTGCGATATCTAATGTGAAAGCGCTTGAAACCGTCGTATTGTTGTAGAAAGCAATGTAAAGTAGCGAGTAAAACGTTTTCTAACGATAGAAGTGCGAAGGTTATGTTAGGTTGAGTTATGTTAGTTTAAGCTAGGTAGCGTCGTGAAACCACCAAAAACGACGTCGTCTAACGAGATAGTGTTGTTTTATTGCGAGTACGAAACTGCGATAGGTAAAATGTTGTGAAAGCACACAAAACGGCATGAACAAGCCAAATACTGCGTGTTGTACCGTTACAAGTGCGAAAGTGCTATGTTGTGACATTCTCGGTAAAGCGCATGCAAGTATCGTGAAACCTTAAAGAACGATGTCATTTAGCGAGATACAGCGTTCTGTACTGTAATAAGTTGGTGAGAAACTGTGAGGTCAAGCAAATATCGTAATTGTGAACGAAACAGTGTAATTGAGCGTCTTTAGATACAAGTGCGAATGTTAGGTTAGGTTGACATATCAACCGTCGTAAAACCGCAATAAACAATGTCACTTAGTGAGATGTAGTGTTTTTCAACATTACAAGTCGGGAACTACAATATCTAAAGTGAAAGCGCATGAAACCGTCGTAATCTTGTAGAAAACATTGTAAAGTGGCGAGTAAAACGTTTTCTAACGATAGAAGTGCGAAGGTTAGGTTAGGTTAGGTTAGTTTAAGCTAGGTAGCGTCGTGAAACCACCAAAAACGACGTCGTCTAACGAGATAGTGTTGTTTTATTGCGAGTATTAAACTGCGATAGGTAAAATGTTGTGAATGCACACAAAACGGCATGAACAAGCCAAATACTGCGTGTTCTACCGTTACAAGTGCGAAACTGCTATATTGTAATATTCTCGTTAAAGCGCATGCAAGCATCGTGAAACCTTAAAGAACGATGTCATTTAGCGAGATACAGCGTTCTGTACTGCAATAAGTTGGTGAAAAACTGTGAGGTTATGCAAATATCGTAATTGTGAACGAAACAGTGTAATAGAGCGTTTTTCAATACAAGTACGAATGTTAGGTTAGGTTAAGATATGAACCGTCGTAAAACCGCATTAAACAATGTCACTTAGTGAGATGCAGTGTTTTCACCATTACAAGTCGGGAACTGCGATATCTAATGTGAACGCGCTTGCAAACGTCGTTAGGTTAGGTTAGGTTAGGTTAGGTTAGGTTAGGTTAGGTTTGGTTAGGTTAGGTTAGGTTAGGTTAGGTTAGGGTATGTTAGATAAGGTTAGGTTAGGTTGGGTTAGGTAAGGTTAGTTTAGGTTAAGATATGAACCGCGCTAAAACCGCATTAAACAATGTCACTTAGTGAGATGCTGTGTTTTCCACCATTACAAGTCGGGAACTGCGATATCTAATGTGAAAGCGCATGAAACCGTCGTAATCTTGTAGAAAACATTGTAAAGTAGCGAATAAAACGTTTTCTAACGATAGAAGTGCGAAGGTTCGGTTAGTTTGAGCTAGGTAGCGTCGTGAAACCACCAAAAACGATGTCATCTAACGAGATAGTGTTGTTTTATTGCGAGTACGAAACTGCGATAGGTGAAATATTGGGAAAGCACACAAAATGGCATGAACTAGCCAGATACTGCGTCTTGTGCCGTTACAAGTGCGAAACTGCTTTATTGTGATATTCTTGTTAAAGCGCATGCAAGTATCGTGAAACCTTAAAGAACGATGTCATCTAGCGAGATACAGCGTTCTGTACTGTAATAAGTTGGTGAGAAACTGTGAGTTCAAGCAAATATCGTAATTGTGAACGAAACAGTGTAATTGAGCGTATTTAGATACAAGTGCGAATGTTAGGTTAGGTTGAGATATCAACCGTCGTAAAACCGCATTAAACAATGTCACTTAGTGAGATGTAGTGTTTTTCAACATTACAAGTCGGGAACTACGATATCTAATGTGAAAGCGCATGAAACCGTCGTAATCTTGTAGAAAACATTGTAAAACTGCGAGTAAAACGTTTTCTAACGATAGAAGTGCGAAGGTTAGGTTAGGTTAGGTTAGTTTAAGCTAGGTAGCGTCGTGAAACTACCAAAAACGACGTCATCTAACGAGATAGTGTTGTTTTATTGCGAGTATTAAACTGCGATAGGTGAAATGTTGTGAATGCACACAAAACGGCATGAACAAGCCAAATACTGCGTGTTCTACCGTTACAAGTGCGAAACTGCTATATTGTGATATTCTCGTTAAAGCGCATGCAAGCATCGTGAAACCTTAAAGAACAATGTCATTTAGCGAGATACAGCGTTCTGTACTGCAATAAGTTGGTGAAAAACTGTGAGGTTATGCAAATATCCTAATTGTGAACGAAACAGTGTGATAGAGCGTTTTTTAATACAAGTGCGAATGTTAGGTTAGGTTAAGATATGAACCGTCGTAAAACCGCATTAATCAATGTCACTTAGTGAGATGCAGTGTTTTTCACCATTACAAGTCGGGAACTGCGATATCTAATGTGAAAGCGCTCGCAAACGTCGTTAGGTTAGGTTAGGTTAGGTTAGGTTAGGTTATGTTAGGTTAGGTTGGGTTAGGTTAGGTTAGGTTACGTTAGGTTAAGGTATGAACCGTCGTAAAACCGCAATAAACAATGTCACTTAGTGAGATGCAGTGTTTTTCACCTTTACAAGTTGGGAACTGCGATATCTAATGTGAAAGCGCTTGAAACCGTCGTAATGTTGTAGAAAGCAATGTAAAGTAGCGAGTAAAACGTTTTCTAACGATAGAAGTGCGAAGGTTATGTTAGGTTAGGTTAGTTTAAGCTAGGTAGCGTCGTGAAACTACCAAAAACGACGTCATCTAACGAGATAGTGTTGTTTTATTGCGAGTACGAAACTGCGATAGGTAAAATGTTGTGAAAGCACACAAAACGGCATGAACAAGCCAAATACTGCGTGTTGTACCGTTACAAGTGCGAAAGTGCTATGTTGTGACATTCTCGGTAAAGCGCATGCAAGTATCGTGAAACCTTAAAGAACGATGTCATTTAGCGAGATACAGCGTTCTGTACTGTAATAAGTAGGTGAGAAACTGTGAGGTCAAGCAAATATCGTAATTGTGAACGAAACAGTGTAATTTAGCGTCTTTAGATACAAGTGCGAATGTTAGGTTAGGTTGACATATCAACCGTCGTAAAACCGCATTTAGCAATGTCACTTAGTGAGATGTAGTGTTTTTCAACATTACAAGTCGGGAACTACGATATCTAATGTGAAAGCGCATGAAACCGTCGTAATCTTGTAGAAAACATTGTAAAGTGGCGAGTAAAACGTTTTCTAACGATAGAAGTGCGAAGGTTAGGTTAGGTTAGGTTAGTTTAAGCTAGGTAGCGTCGTGAAACTACCAAAAACGACGTCATCTAACGAGATAGTGTTGTTTTATAGCGAGTATAAACTGCGATAGGTGAAATGTGAAAGCACACAAAACGGCATGAACAAGCCAAATACTGCGTGTTCTACCGTTACAAGTGCGAAACTCCTATATTGTGATATTCTCGTTAAATCGCATGCAAGCATCGTGAAACCTTAAAGAACAATGTCATTTAGCGAGATACAGCGTTCTGTACTGCAATAAGTTGGTGAAAAACTGTGAGGTTATGCAAATATCGTAATTGTGAACAAAACAGTGTAATAGAGCGTTTTTAGATACAAGTGCGAATGTTAGGTTAGGTTAAGATATGAACCGTCGTAAAACCGCATTAAACAATGTCAATTACTGAGATGCAGTGTTTTTCACCATTAAAAGTGGGGAACTGCGATATTTAATGTGAAAGCGCTTGCAACCGTCGTTAGGTTAGGTTAGGTTAGGTTAGGTTTGGTAAGGTTAGGTTAGGTTAGGTTAGGTTAGATTAGGTTAGGTTGGGTTGAGTTGGGTTAGGTTAGGTTAGGTTAGGTTAGGTTGGGTTAGGTTAGGTTAGGTTAGGTTAGGTTACGTTAGGTTAGGTTAGGTTAGGTTACGTTAGGTTAGGTTAGGTTAGGTTAGGTAAGGATAATTTGGTTAGGTTAGGTAAGGTTAGGTTAGGTTAGGTTGGGTTGGGTTGGGTTAGGTTGGGTTAGGTTAGGTTAGGTTACGTTAGGTTAGGTTAGGTTAGGTTACGTTAGGTTATGTTAGGTTAGGTTAGGTTACGTTAGGTTAGGTTAGGTCAGGTAAGGTTAGGTTACGTTAGAATAGGTTAGGTTAGGTTACGTCAGGTTAGGTTAAGTTAGGTTAGGTTAGGTTTGGTTAGGTTAGGTTAGGTTAGCTTAGGTTAGGTTAGGTTGGGTTGGGTTGGGTTGGGTTAGGTTAGGTTAGGTTGGGTTAGGTTAGTTTAGGTTAGGTTAGGTTAGGTTAAGTTGGGTTGGGTTAGGTTAGGTTAGGTTAGGTAAGGTTAGGTTAGGTTAGGTTAAGGTATGAACCGTCGTAAAACCGCATTAAACAATGTCACTTAGTGAGATGCAGTGTTTTTCACCTTTACAAGTTGGGAACTGTGATATCTAATGTGAAAGTGCTTGAAACCGTCGTAATGTTGTAGAAAGCAATGTAAAGTAGCGAGTAAAACGTTTTCTAACGATAGAAGTGCGAAGGTCATGTTAGGTTGAGTTATGTTAGTTTAAGCTAGGTAGCGTCGTGAGACTACCAAAAACAACGTCATCTAACGAGATAGAGTTGTTTTATTGCGAGTACGAAACTGCGATAGGTGAAATGTTGTGAAAGCACACAAAACGGCATGAACAAGCCAAATACTGCGTGTTGTACCGTTACAAGTGCGAAACTGCTATGTTGTGATATTCTCGTTAAAGCGCATGCAAGCATCGTGAAACCTTAAAGAACGATGTCATTTAGCGAGATACAGCGTTCTGTACTGCAATAAGTTGGTGAAAAACTGTGAGGTTATGCAAATATCCTAATTGTGAACGAAACAGTGTAATAGAGCGTTTTTTAATAGAAGTGCGAATGTTAGGTTAGGTTAAGATATGAACCGTCGTAAAACCGCATTAAACAATGTCACTTAGTGAGATGCAGTGTTTTTGACCATTACAAGTTGGGAACTGCGATATCTAATGTGAAAGATCTTGCAAACGTCGTTAGGTTTGGTTAGGTTAGGTTAGGTTACGTTAGGTTAGGTTTGGTTAGGTTAGGTTAGGTTAGGTTAGGTTATGTTAGGTTAGGTTGGGTTAGGTTAGGTTAGGTTACGTTAGGTTAAGGTATGAACCGTCGTAAAACCGCAATAAACAATGTCACTTAGTGAGATGCAGTGTTTTTCACCTTTACAAGTTGGGAACTGCGATATCTAATGTGAAAGCGCTTGAAACCGTCGTATTGTTGTAGAAAGCAATGTAAAGTAGCGAGTAAAACGTTTTCTAAAGATAGAAGTGCGAAGGTTACGTTAGGTTGAGTTATGTTAGTTTAAGCTATGTAGCGTCGTGAAACCACCAAAAACGACGTC
Source organism: Rhipicephalus microplus (assembly GCF_043290135.1). Classification (NCBI taxonomy): domain Eukaryota; kingdom Metazoa; phylum Arthropoda; class Arachnida; order Ixodida; family Ixodidae; genus Rhipicephalus; species Rhipicephalus microplus. Next base: position 952,281 of record NW_027464649.1, on the reverse strand, counting down.
GTCTAACGAGATAGTGTTGTTTTATTGCGAGTACGAAACTGCGATAGGTAAAATGTTGTGAAAGCACACAAAACGGCATGAACAAGCCAAATACTGCGTGTTGTACCGTTACAAGTGCGAAAGTGCTATGTTGTGACATTCTCGGTAAAGCGCATGCAAGTATCGTGAAACCTTAAAGAACGATGTCATTTAGCGAGATACAGCGTTCTGTACTGTAATAAGTTGGTGAGAAACTGTGAGGTCAAGCAAATATCGTAATTGTGAACGAAACAGTGTAATTGAGCGTCTTTAGATACAAGTGCGAATGTTAGGTTAGGTTGACATATCAACCGTCGTAAAACCGCATTAAACAATGTCACTTAGTGAGATGTAGTGTTTTTCAACATTACAAGTCGGGAACTACAATATCTAAAGTGAAAGCGCATGAAACCGTCGTAATCTTGTAGAAAACATTGTAAAGTGGCGAGTAAAACGTTTTCTAACGATAGAAGTGCGAAGGTTAGGTTAGGTTAGGTTAGTTTAAGCTAGGTAGCGTCGTGAAACCACCAAAAACGACGTCGTCTAACGAGATAGTGTTGTTTTATTGCGAGTATTAAACTGCGATAGGTAAAATGTTGTGAATGCACACAAAACGGCATGAACAAGCCAAATACTGCGTGTTCTACCGTTACAAGTGCGAAACTGCTATATTGTAATATTCTCGTTAAAGCGCATGCAAGCATCGTGAAACCTTAAAGAACAATGTCATTTAGCGAGATACAGCGTTCTGTACTGCAATAAGTTGGTGAAAAACTGTGAGGTTATGCAAATATCGTAATTGTGAACGAAACAGTGTAATAGAGCGTTTTTCAATACAAGTACGAATGTTAGGTTAGGTTAAGATATGAACCGTCGTAAAACCGCATTAATCAATGTCACTTAGTGAGATGCAGTGTTTTTCACCATTACAAGTCGGGAACTGCGATATCTAATGTGAAAGCGCTCGCAAACGTCGTTAGGTTAGGTTAGGTTAGGTTAGGTTAGGTTAGGTTATGTTAGGTTAGGTTGGGTTAGGTTAGGTTAGGTTACGTTAGGTTAAGGTATGAACCGTCGTAAAACCACAATAAACAATGTCACTTAGTGAGATGCAGTGTTTTTCACCTTTACAAGTTGGGAACTGCGATATCTAATGTGAAAGCGCTTGAAACCGTCGTAATGTTGTAGAAAGCAATGTAAAGTAGCGAGTAAAACGTTTTCTAACGATAGAAGTGCGAAGGTTATGTTAGGTTAGGTTAGTTTAAGCTAGGTAGCGTCGTGAAACTACTAAAAACGACGTCATCTAACGAGATAGTGTTGTTTTATTGCGAGTACGAAACTGCGATAGGTAAAATGTTGTGAAAGCACACAAAACGGCATGAACAAGCCAAATACTGCGTGTTGTACCGTTACAAGTGCGAAAGTGCTATGTTGTGACATTCTCGGTAAAGCGCATGCAAGTATCGTGAAACCTTAAAGAACGATGTCATTTAGCGAGATACAGCGTTCTGTACTGTAATAAGTTGGTGAGAAACTGTGAGGTCAAGCAAATATCGTAATTGTGAACGAAACAGTGTAATTGAGCGTCTTTAGATACAAGTGCGAATGTTAGGTTAGGTTGACATATCAACCGTCGTAAAACCGCATTAAACAATGTCACTTAGTGAGATGTAGTGTTTTTCAACATTACAAGTCGGGAACTACGATATCTAATGTGAAAGCGCATGAAACCGTCGTAATCTTGTAGAAAACATTGTAAAGTGGCGAGTAAAACGTTTTCTAACGATAGAAGTGCGAAGGTTAGGTTAGGTTAGGTTAGTTTAAGCTAGGTAGCGTCGTGAAACTACCAAAAACGACGTCATCTAACGAGATAGTGTTGTTTTATTGCGAGTATTAAACTGCGATAGGTGAAATGTTGTGAATGCACACAAAACGGCATGAACAAGCCAAATACTGCGTGTTCTACCGTTACAAGTGCGAAACTGCTATATTGTGATATTCTCGTTAAAGCGCATGCAAGCATCGTGAAACCTTAAAGAACAATGTCATTTAGCGAGATACAGCGTTCTGTACTACAATAAGTTGGTGAAAAACTGCGAGGTTATGCAAATATCGTAATTGTGAACGAAACAGTGTAATAGAGCGTGTTTCAATACAAGTACGAATGTTAGGTTAGGTTAAGATATGAACCGTCGTAAAACCGCATTAAACAATGTCAATTACTGAGATGCAGTGTTTTTCACCATTAAAAGTGGGGAACTGCGATATTTAATGTGAAAGCGCTTGCAACCGTCGTTAGGTTAGGTTAGGTTAGGTTAGGTTAGGTTAGGTTAGGTTTGGTTAGGTTAGGTTAGGTTAGGTTAGGTTAGATTAGGTTAGGTTGGGTTGAGTTGGGTTAGGTTAGGTTAGGTTAGGTTAGGTTGGGTTAGGTTAGGTTAGGTTAGGTTACGTTAGGTTAGGTTACGTTAGGTTAGGTTAGGTTAGGTTAGGTTACGTTAGGTTAGGTTAGGTTAGGTAAGGATAATTTGGTTAGGTTAGGTAAGGTTAGGTTAGGTTAGGTTAGGTTGGGTTGGGTTGGGTTGGGTTAGGTTGGGTTAGGTTAGGTTAGGTTACGTTAGGTTAGGTTAGGTTAGGTTACGTTAGGTTATCTTAGGTTAGGTTAGGTTACGTTAGGTTAGGTTAGGTCAGGTAAGGTTAGGTTACGTTAGAATAGGTTAGGTTAGGTTAAGTTAGGTTAGGTTAAGTTAGGTTAGGTTAGGTTTGGTTAGGTTAGGTTAGGTTAGCTTAGGTTAGGTTAGGTTGGGTTGGGTTGGGTTAGGTTGGGTTAGGTTAGGTTAGGTTAGGTTGGGTTAGGTTAGGTTAAGTTGGGTTGGGTTAGGTTAGGTTAGATTAGGTAAGGTTAGGTTAGGTTAGGTTAGGTTAGGTTAGGTTGGGATGGGTTGGGTTAGGTTGGGTTAGGTTAGGTTAGGTTAGGTTAGGTTGGGTTAGGTTAGTTTAGGTTAGGTTAGGTTAGGTTAGGTTAGGTTAGGTTAAGTTGGGTTGGGTTAGGTTAGGTTAGGTTAGGTTAGGTTAAGGTATGAACCGTCGTAAAACCGCATTAAACAATGTCACTTAGTGAGATGCAGTGTTTTCACCATTACAAGTCGGGAACTGCGATATCTAATGTGAAAGCGCTTGCAAACGTCGTTAGGTTAGGTTAGGTTAGGTTAGGTTTGGTTAGGTTAGGTTAGGTTAGGTTAGGTTAGGGTATGTTAGGTAAGGTTTGGTTAGGTTAGGTTAGGTTAGGTTGGGTTAGGTAAGGTTAGGTTAGGTTAAGATATCAACCGTCGTAAAACCGCAATAAACAATGTCACTTAGTTAGATGCAGTGTTTTTCACCTTTACAAGTTGGGAACTGCGATATCTAATGTGAAAGCGCTTGATACCGTCGTAATGTTGTAGAAAGCAATGTAAAGTAGCGAGTAAAACGTTTTCTAACGATAGAAGTGCGAAGGTAATGTTAGGTTGAGTTATGTTAGTTTAAGCTAGGTAGCGTCGTGAAACCACCAAAAACGACGTCATCTAACGAGATAGTGTTGTTTTATTGCGAGTACGAAACTGCGATAGGTAAAATGTTGTGAAAGCACACAAAACGGCATGAACAAGCCAAATACTGCGTGTTGTACCGTTACAAGTGCGAAAGTGCTATGTTGTGACATTCTCGGTAAAGCGCATGCAAGTATCGTGAAACCTCAAAGAACGATGTCATTTAGCGAGATACAGCGTTCTGTACTGTAATAAGTTGGTGAGAAACTGTGAGGTCAAACAAATATCGTAATTGTGAACGAAACAGTGTAATTGAGCGTCTTTAGATACAAGTGCGAATGTTAGGTTAGGTTGACATATCAACCGTCGTAAAACCGCATTAAACAATGTCACTTAGTGAGATGCAGTGTTTTTCAACATTACAAGTCGGGAACTACGATATCTAATGTGAAAGTGCATGAAACCGTCGTAATCTTGTAGAAAACATTATAAAGTGGCGAGTAAAACGTTTTCAAACGATAGAAGTGCGAAGGTTAGGTTAGGTTAGGTTAGTTAAGCTAGGTAGCGTCGTGAAACTACCAAAAACGACGTCATCTAACGAGATAATGTTGTTTTATAGCGAGTATTAAACTGCGATAGGTGAAATGTTGTGAAAGCACACAAAACGGCATGAACAAGCCAAATACTGCGTGTTCTACCGTTACAAGTGCGAAACTGCTATATTGTGATATTCTCGTTGAATCGCATGCAAGCATCGTGAAACCTTAAAGAACAATGTCATTTAGCGAGATACAGCGTTCTGTACTGCAATAAGTTGGTGAAAAACTGTGAGGTTATGCAAATATCCTAATTGTGAACGAAACAGTGTAATAGAGCGTTTTTTGATACAAGTGCGAATGTTAGGTTAGGTTAAGATATGAACCGTCGTGAAACCGCAGTAATCAATGTCACTTAGTGAGATGCAGTGTTTTTCACCATTACAAGACGGGAACTGCGATATCTAATGTGAAAGCGCTTGCAAACGTCGTTAGGTTAGGTTAGGTTAGGTTAGGTTAGGTTAGGCTAGGTTACGTTAGGTTTGGTTAGGTTAGGTTAGGTTAGGTTAGGGTATGTTAGGTAAGGTTTGGTTACGTTAGGTTAGGTTAGGTTGGTTTAGGTAAGGTTAGGTTAGGTTAAGATATGAACCGCGCTAAAACCGCATTAAACATTGTCACTTAGTGAGATGCTGTGTTTTTCGCCATTACAAGTCGGGAACTGCGATATCTAATGTGAAAGCGCATGAAACCGTCGTAATCTTGTAGAAAACATTGTAAAGTAGCGAATAAAACGTTTTCTAACGATAGAAGTGCGAAGGTTCGGTTAGTTTGAGTTATGTTAGTTTAAGCTAGGTAGCGTCGTGAAACCACCAAAAACGACGTCATCTAACGAGATAGTGTTGTTTTAATGCGAGTACGAAACTGCGACAGGTAAAATGTTGTAAAAGCACACAAAACGGCATGAACAAGCCAAATACTGCGTGTTGTACCGTTACAAGTGCGAATGTTAGGTTAGGTTAAGATATGAACCGTCGTGAAACCGCAGTAATCAATGTCACTTAGTGAGATGCAGTGTTTTTCACCATTACAAGTTGGGAACTGCGATATCTAATGTGAAAGCACTTGCAAACGTCGTTAGGTTAGGTTAGGTTAGGTTAGGTTAGGTTACGTTAGGTTAGGTTTGGTTAGGTTAGGTTAGGTTAGGTTATGTTAGGTTAGGTTGGGTTAGGTTAGGTTAGGTTACGTTAGGTTAAGGTATGAACCGTCGTAAAACCGCAATAAACAATGTCACTTAGTGAGATGCAGTGTTTTTCACCTTTACAAGTTGGGAACTGCGATATCTAATGTGAAAGCGCTTGAAACCGTCGTAATGTTGTAGAAAGCAATGTAAAGTAGCGAGTAAAACGTTTTCTAACGATAGAAGTGCGAAGGTTATGTTAGGTTCAGTTATGTTAGTTTAAGCTAGGTAGCGTCGTGAAACCACCAAAAACGACGTCATCTAACGAGATAGTGTTGTTTTATTGCGAGTACGAAACTGCGATAGGCAAAATGTTGTGAAAGCACACAAAACGGCATGAACAAGCCAAATACTGCGTGTTGTACCGTTACAAGTGCGAAAGTGCTATGTTGTGACATTCTCGGTAAAGCGCATGCAAGTATCGTGAAACCTTAAAGAACGATGTCATTTAGCGAGATACAGCGTTCTGTACTGTAATAAGTTGGTGAGAAACTGTGAGGTCAAGCAAATATCGTAATTGTGAACGAAACAGTGTAATTTAGCGTCTTTAGATACAAGTGCGAATGTTAGGTTAGGTTGACATATCAACCGTCGTAAAACCGCATTTAGCAATGTCACTTAGTGAGATGTAGTGTTTTTCAACATTACAAGTCGGGAACTACAATATCTAATGTGAAAGCGCATGAAACCGTCGTAATCTTGTAGAAAACATTGTAAAGTGGCGAGTAAAACGTTTTCTAACGATAGAAGTGCGAAGGTTAGGTTAGGTTAGGTTAGTTTAAGCTAGGTAGCGTCGTGAAACTACCAAAAACGACGTCATCTAACGAGATAGTGTTGTTTTATAGCGAGTATTAAACTGCGATAGGTGAAATGTTGTGAAAGCACACAAAACGGCATGAACAAGCCAAATACTGCGTGTTCTACCGTTACAAGTGCGAAACTCCTATATTGTGATATTCTCGTTAAATCGCATGCAAGCATCGTGAAACCTTAAAGAACAATGTCATTTAGCGAGATACAGCGTTCTGTACTGCAATAAGTTGGTGAAAAACTGTGAGGTTATGCAAATATCGTAATTGTGAACAAAACAGTGTAATAGAGCGTTTTTAGATACAAGTGCGAATGTTAGGTTAGGTTAAGATATGAACCGTCGTAAAACCGCATTAAACAATGTCAATTACTGAGATGCAGTGTTTTTCACCATTAAAAGTGGGGAACTGCGATATTTAATGTGAAAGCGCTTGCAACCGTCGTTAGGTTAGGTTAGGTTAGGTTAGGTTAGGTTAGATTAGGTTAGGTTGGGTTGAGTTGGGTTAGGTTAGGTTAGGTTGGGTTAGGTTGGGTTAGGTTAGGTTAGGTTAGGTTAGGTTACGTTAGGTTAGGTTACGTTAGGTTAGGTTAGGTTAGGTTACGTTAGGTTAGGTTAGGTTAGGTAAGGATAATTTGGTTAGGTTAGGTAAGGTTAGGTTAGGTTAGGTTGGGTTGGGTGTTGTTGGGTTGGGTTGGGTTGGGTTAGGTTGGGTTAGGTTAGGTTAGGTTACGTTAGGTTAGGTTAGGTTAGGTTACGTTAGGTTATGTTAGGTTAGGTTAGGTTACGTTAGGTTAGGTTAGGTCAGGTAAGGTTAGGTTACGTTAGAATAGGTTAGGTTAGGTTACGTTAGGTTAGGTTAAGTTAGGTTAGGTTAGGTTTGGTTAGGTTAGGTTAGGTTAGCTTAGGTTAGGTTAGGTTGGGTTGGGTTGGGTTGGGTTAGGTTAGGTTAGGTTGGGTTAGGTTAGTTTAGGTTAGGTTAGGTTAGGTTAAGTTGGGTTGGGTTAGGTTAGGTTAGGTTAGGTAAGGTTAGGTTAGGTTAGGTTACGTTAGGTTAAGGTATGAACCGTCGTAAAACCGCCATAAACAATGTCACTTAGTGAGATGCAGTGTTTTTCACCTTTACAAGTTGGGAACTGCGATATCTAATGTGAAAGCGCTTGAAACCGTCGTATTGTTGTAGAAAGCAATGTAAAGTAGCGAGTAAAACGTTTTCTAACGATAGAAGTGCGAAGGTTATGTTAGGTTGAGTTATGTTAGTTTAAGCTAGGTAGCGTCGTGAAACTACCAAAAACGACGTCGTCTAACGAGATAGTGTTGTTTTATTGCGAGTACGAAGCTGCGATAGGTAAAATGTTGTGAAAGCACACAAAACGGCATGAACAAGCCAAATACTGCGTGTTGTACCGTTACAAGTGCGAAACTGCTATGTTGTGATATTCTCGTTAAAGCGCATGCAAGCATCGTGAAACCTTAAAGAACGATGTCATTTAGCGAGATACAGCGTTCTGTACTGCAATAAGTTGGTGAAAAACTGTGAGGTTATGCAAATATCCTAATTGTGAACGAAACAGTGTAATAGAGCGTTTTTTAATAGAAGTGCGAATGTTAGGTTAGGTTAAGATATGAACCGTCGTAAAACCGCATTAAACAATGTCACTTAGTGAGATGCAGTGTTTTTGACCATTACAAGTTGGGAACTGCGATATCTAATGTGAAAGATCTTGCCAACGTCGTTAGGTTAGGTTAGGTTAGGTTAGGTTAGGTTACGTTAGGTTAGGTTTGGTTAGGTTAGGTTAGGTTAGGTTAGGTTATGTTAGGTTAGGTTGGGTTAGGTTAGGTTAGGTTACGTTAGGTTAAGGTATGAACCGTCGTAAAACCGCAATAAACAATGTCACTTAGTGAGATGCAGTGTTTTTCACCTTTACAAGTTGGGAACTGCGATATCTAATGTGAAAGCGCTTGAAACCGTCGTATTGTTGTAGAAAGCAATGTAAAGTAGCGAGTAAAACGTTTTCTAACGATAGAAGTGCGAAGGTTATGTTAGGTTGAGTTATGTTAGTTTAAGCTAGGTAGCGTCGTGAAACTACCAAAAACGACGTCGTCTAACGAGATAGTGTTGTTTTATTGCGAGTACGAAACTGCGATAGGTAAAATGTTGTGAAAGCACACAAAACGGCATGAACAAGCCAAATACTACGTGTTGTACCGTTACAAGTGCGAAAGTGCTATGTTGTGACATTCTCGGTAAAGCGCATGCAAGTATCGTGAAACCTTAAAGAACGATGTCATTTAGCGAGATACAGCGTTCTGTACTGTAATAAGTTGGTGAGAAACTGTGAGGTCAAGCAAATATCGTAATTGTGAACGAAACAGTGTAATTGAGCGTCTTTAGATACAAGTGCGAATGTTAGGTTAGGTTGACATATCAACCGTCGTAAAACCGCATTAAACAATGTCACTTAGTGAGATGTAGTGTTTTTCAACATTACAAGTCGGGAACTACAATATCTAAAGTGAAAGCGCATGAAACCGTCGTAATCTTGTAGAAAACATTGTAAAGTGGCGAGTAAAACGTTTTCTAACGATAGAAGTGCGAAGGTTAGGTTAGGTTAGGTTAGTTTAAGCTAGGTAGCGTCGTGAAACCACCAAAAACGACGTCGTCTAACGAGATAGTGTTGTTTTATTGCGAGTACGAAACTGCGATAGGTAAAATGTTGTGAAAGCACACAAAACGGCATGAACAAGCCAAATACTGCGTGTTGTACCGTTACAAGTGCGAAAGTGCTATGTTGTGACATTCTCGTTAAATCGCATGCAAGCATCGTGAAACCTTAAAGAACAATGTCATTTAGGGAGATACAGCGTTCTGTACTGCAATAAGTTGGTGAAAATTTGTGAGGTTATGCAAATATCGTAATTGTGAACAAAACAGTGTAATAGAGCGTTTTAGATACAAGTGCGAATGTTAGGTTAGGTTAAGATATGAACCGTCGTAAAACCGCATTAAACAATGTCAATTACTGAGATGCAGTGTTTTTCACCATTAAAAGTGGGGAACTGCGATATTTAATGTGAAAGCGCTTGCAACCGTCGTTAGGTTAGGTTAGGTTAGGTTAGGTTAGGTTAGGTTTGGTTAGGTTAGGTTAGGTTAGGTTAGGTTAGATTAGGTTAGGTTGGGTTGAGTTGGGTTAGGTTAGGTTAGGTTAGGTTGGGTTAGGTTAGGTTAGGTTAGGTTACGTTACGTTAGGTTAGGTTACGTTAGGTTAGGTTAGGTTAGGTTACGTTAGGTTAGGTTAGGTTAGGTAAGGATAATTTGGTTAGGTTAGGTAAGGTTAGGCTAGGTTAGGTTACGTTAGGTTAGGTTAGGTTAGGTTACGTTAGGTTATGCTAGGTTACGTTAGGTTAGGTTAGGTCAGGTAAGGTTAGGTTACGTTAGAATAGGTTAGGTTAGGTTACGTTAGGTTAGGTTAAGTTAGGTTAGGTTAGGTTTGGTTAGGTTAGGTTAGGTTAGATTAGGTTAGGTTGGGTTGAGTTGGGTTAGGTTAGGTTAGGTTGGGTTAGGTTAGGTTAGGTTAGGTTACGTTACGTTAGGTTAGGTTAGGTTAGGTTAGGTTACGTTAGGTTAGGTTAGGTTAGGTAAGGATAATTTGGTTAGGTTAGGTAAGGTTAGGTTAGGTTAGGCTAGGTTAGGTTACGTTAGGTTAGGTTAGGTTAGGTTACGTTAGGTTATGTTAGGTTACGTTAGGTTAGGTTAGGTCAGGTAAGGTTAGGTTACGTTAGAATAGGTTAGGTTAGGTTACGTTAGGTTAGGTTAAGTTAGGTTAGGTTAGGTTTGGTTAGGTTAGGTTAGGTTAGCTTAGGTTAGGTTAGGTTGGGATGGGTTGGGTTAGGTTGGGTTAGGTTGGGTTAGGTTAGGTTAGGTTAGGTTAGGTTGGGTTAGGTTAGTTTAGGTTAGGTTAGGTTACCTTAGGTTAAGTTGGGTTGGGTTAGGTTAGGTTAGGTAGGTAAGGTTAGGTTAGGTTAGGTTAGGTTAGGTTAAGGTATGAACCGTCGTAAAACCGCATTAAACAATGTCACTTAGTGAGATGCAGTGTTTTCACCATTACAAGTCGGGAACTGCGATATCTAATGTGAAAGCGCTTGCAAACGTCGTTAGGTTATTTTAGCTTAGGTTAGGTTAGGTTAGGTTAGGTTTGGTTAGGTTAGGTTAGGTTAGGTTAGGGTATGTTAGGTAAGGTTTGGTTAGGTCAGGTTAGGTTAGGTTGGGTTAGGTAAGGTTAGGTTAGGTTAGGATATGAACCGCGCTAAAACCGCATTGAACAATGTAACTCAGTGAGATGCTGTGTTTTCCACCATTACAAGTCGGGAAATGCGATATCTAATGTGAAAGCGCATGAAACCGTCGTAATCTTGTAGAAAACATTGTAAAGTAGCGAATAAAAGGTTTTCTAACGATAGAAGTGCGAAGGTTCGGTTAGTTTGAGCTAGGTAGCGTCGTGAAACCACCAAAAACGATGTCATCTAACGAGATAGTGTTGTTTTATTGCGAGTACGAAACTGCGATAGGTGAAATATTGGGAAAGCACACAAAATGGCATGAACTAGCCAGATACTGCGTCTTGTGCCGTTACAAGTGCGAAACTGCTTTATTGTGATATTCTCGCTAAAGCGCATGCAAGTATCGTGAAACCTTAAAGAACGATGTCATCTAGCGAGATACAGCGTTCTGTACTGTAATAAGTTGGTGAGAAACTGTGAGGTCAAGCAAATATCGTAATTGTGAACGAAACAGTGTAATTGGGCGTATTTAGATACAAGTGCGAATGTTAGGTTAGGTTGAGATATCAACCGTCGTAAAACCGCATTAAACAATGTCACTTAGTGAGATGTAGTGTTTTTCAACATTACAAGTCGGGAACTACGATATCTAATGTGAAAGCGCATGAAACCGTCGTAATCGTGTAGAAAACATTGTAAAATTGCGAGTAAAACGTTTTCTAACGATAGAAGTGCGAAGGTTAGGTTAGGTTAGGTTAGTTTAAGCTAGGTAGCGTCGTGAAACTACCAAAAACGACGTCATCTAACGAGATAGTGTTGTTTTATTGCGAGTATTAAACTGCGATAGGTGAAATGTTGTGAAAGCACACAAAACGGCATGAACAAGCCAAATACTGCGTGTTCTACCGTTACAAGTGCGAAACTGCTATATTGTGATATTCTCGTTAAAGCGCATGCAAGCATTGTGAAACCTTAAAGAACAATGTCATTTAGCGAGATACAGCGTTCTGTACTGCAATAAGTTGGTGAAAAACTGTGAGGTTATGCAAATATCCTAATTGTGAACGAAACAGTGTAATAGAGCGTTTTGTAATACAAGTGCGAATGTTAGGTTAGGTTAAGATATGAACCGTCGTAAAACCGCATTAATCAATGTCACTTAGTGAGATGCAGTGTTTTTCACCATTACAAGTCGGGAACTGCGATATATAATGTGAAAGCGCTTGCAAACGTCGTTAGGTTACGTTAGGTTAGGTTAGGTTAGGTTAGGTTAGGTTAGGTTAGGTTAGGTTAGGTTAGGTTAGGTTAGGTTAGGTTAGGTTTGGTTAGGTTAGGTTAGGTTAGGTTAGGTTAGGGTATGTTAGGTAAGGTTTGGTTAGGTTAGGTTAGGTTAGGTTGGTTTAGGTAAGGTTAGGTTGGGTTAAGATATGAACCGCGCTAAAACCGCGTTAAACAATGTCACTTAGTGAGATGCTGTGTTTTTCACCATTACAAGTCGGGAACTGCGATATCTAATGTGAAAGCGCATGAAACCGTCGTAATCTTGTAGAAAACATTGTAAAGTAGCGAATAAAACGTTTTCTAACGATAGAAGTGCGAAGGTCCGGTTAGTTTGAGTTATGTTAGTTTAAGCTAGGTAGCGTCGTGAAACCACCAAAAACGACGTCATCTAACGAGATAGTGTTGTTTTAATGCGAGTACGAAACTGCGACAGGTAAAATGTTGTGAAAGCACTCAAAACGGCATGAACAAGCCAAATACTGCGTGTTGTACCGTTACAAGTGCGAAACTGCTATGTTGTGACATTCTCGGTAAAGCGCATGCAAGTATCGTGAAACCTTAAAGAACGATGTCATTTAGCGAGATACAGCGTTCTGTACTGTAATAAGTTGGTGAGAAACTGTGAGGTCAAGCAAATATCGTAATTGTGAACGAAACAGTGTAATTGAGCGTCTTTAGATACAAGTGCGAATGTTAGGTTAGGTTGACATCAACCGTCGTAAAACCGCAATAAACAATGTCACTTAGTGAGATGTAGTGTTTTTCAACATTACAAGTCGGGAACTACGATATCTAATGTGAAAGCGCATGAAACCGTCGTAATCTTGTAGAAAACATTGTAAAGTTGCGAGTAAAACGTTTTCTAACGATAGAAGTGCGAAGGTTAGGTTAGGTTAGGTTAGTTTAAGCTAGGTAGCGTCGTGAAACTACCAAAAACGACGTCATCTAACGAGATAGTGTTGTTTTATTGCGAGTATTAAACTGCGATAGGTAAAATGTGAATGCACACAAAACGGCATGAACAAGCCAAATACTGCGTGTTCTACCGTTACAAGTGCGAAACTGCTATATTGTAATATTCTCGTTAAAGCGCTGGCAAGCATCGTGAAACCTTAAAGAACGATGTCATTTAGCGAGATACAGCGTTCTGTACTGCAATAAGTTGGTGAAAAACTGTGAGGTTATGCAAATATCGTAATTGTGAACGAAACAGTGTAATAGAGCGTTTTTCAATACAAGTACGAATGTTAGGTTAGGTTAAGATATGAACCGTCGTAAAACCGCATTAAACAATGTCACTTAGTGAGATGCAGTGTTTTTCACCATTACAAGTTGGGAACTCCGATATCTAATGTGAAAGCACTTGCAAACGTCGTTAGGTTAGGTTAGGTTAGGTTAGGTTAGGTTACGTTAGGTTAGGTTTGGTTAGGTTAGGTTAGGTTAGGTTATGTTAGGTTAGGTTGGGTTAGGTTAGGTTAGGTTACGTTAGGTTAAGGTATGAACCGTCGTGAAACCGCAATAAACAATGTCACTTAGTGAGATGCAGTGTTTTTCACCTTTACAAGTTGGGAACTGCGATATCTAATGTGAAAGCGCTTGAAACCGTCGTAATGTTGTAGAAAGCAATGTAAAGTAGCGAGTAAAACGTTTTGTAACGATAGAAGTGCGAAGGTTATGTTAGGTTGAGTTATGTTAGTTTAAGCTAGGTAGCGTCGTGAAACCACCAAAAACGACGTCATCTAACGAGATAGTGTTGTTTTATTGCGAGTACGAAACTGCGATAGGCAAAATGTTGTGAAAGCACACAAAACGGCATGAACAAGCCAAATACTGCGTGTTGTACCGTTACAAGTGCGAAAGTGCTATGTTGTGACATTCTCGGTAAAGCGCATGCAAGTATCGTGAAACCTTAAAGAACGATGTCATTTAGCGAGATACAGCGTTGTGTACTGTAATAAGTTGGTGAGAAACTGTGAGGTCAAGCAAATATCGTAATTGTGAACGAAACAGTGTAATTGAGCGTCTTTAGATACAAGTGCGAATGTTAGGTTAGGTTGACATCAACCGTCGTAAAACCGCATTTAGCAATGTCACTTAGTGAGATGTAGTGTTTTTCAACATTACAAGTCGGGAACTACGATATCTAATGTGAAAGCGCATGAAACCGTCGTAATCTTGTAGAAAACATTGTAAAGTGGCAAGTAAAACGTTTTCTAACGATAGAAGTGCGAAGGTTAGGTTAGGTTAGGTTAGTTTAAGCTAGGTAGCGTCGTGAAACTACCAAAAACGACGTCATCTAACGAGATAGTGTTGTTTTATAGCGAGTATTAAACTGCGATAGGTGAAATGTTGTGAAAGCACACAAAACGGCATGAACAAGCCAAATACTGCGTGTTCTACCGTTACAAGTGCGAAACTCCTATATTGTGATATTCTCGTTAAATCGCATGCAAGCATCGTGAAACCTTAAAGAACAATGTCATTTAGCGAGATACAGCGTTCTGTACTGCAATAAGTTGGTGAAAAACTGGGAGGTTATGCAAATATCGTAATTGTGAACAAAACAGTGTAATAGAGCGTTTTTAGATACAAGTGCGAATGTTAGGTTAGGTTAAGATATGAACCGTCGTAAAACCGCAATAAACAATGTCACTTAGTGAGATGCAGTGTTTTTCACCTTTACAAGTCGGGAACTACGATATCTAATGTGAAAGCGCATGAAACCGTCGTAATCTTGTAGAAAACATTGTAAAGTTGCGAGTAAAACGTTTTCTAAAGATAGAAGTGCGAAGGTTAGGTTAGGTTAGTTTAAGCTAGGTAGCGTCGTGAAACTACCAAAAACGACGTCATCTAACGAGATAGTGTTGTTTTATTGCGAGTATTAAACTGCGATAGGTAAAATGTTGTGAATGCACACAAAACGGCATGAACAAGCCAAATACTGCGTGTTCTACCGTTACAAGTGCGAAACTGCTATGTTGTGACATTCTCGGTAAAGCGCATGCAAGTATCGTGAAACCTTAAAGAACGATGTCATTTAGCGAGATACAGCGTTCTGTACTGTAATAAGTTGGTGAGAAACTGTGAGGTCAAGCAAATATCGTAATTGTGAACGAAACAGTGTAATTGAGCGTCTTTAGATACAAGTGCGAATGTTAGGTTAGGTTGACATATCAACCGTCGTAAAACCGCATTAAACAATGTCACTTAGTGAGATGTAGTGTTTTTCAACATTACAAGTCGGGAACTACGATATCTAATGTGAAAGCGCATGAAACCGTCGTAATCTTGTAGAAAACATTGTAAAGTGGCGAGTAAAACGTTTTCTAACGATAGAAGTGCGAAGGTTAGGTTAGGTTAGGTTAGTTTAAGCTAGGTAGCGTCGTGAAACTACCAAAAACGACGTCATCTAACGAGATAGTGTTGTTTTATAGCGAGTATTAAACTGCGATAGGTGGAATGTTGTGAAAGCACACAAAACGGCATGAACAAGCCAAATACTGCGTGTTCTACCGTTACAAGTGCGAAACTGCTATATTGTGATATTCTCGTTAAAGCGCATGCAAGCATCGTGAAACCTTAAAGAACAATGTCATTTAGCGAGATACAGCGTTCTGTATTGCAATAAGTTGGTGAAAAACTGTGAGGTTATGCAAATATCCTAATTGTGAACGAAACAGTGTAATAGAGCGTTTTTTAATACAAGTGCGAATGTTAGGTTAGGTTAAGATATGAACCGTCGTAAAACCGCATTAATCAATGTCACTTAGTGAGATGCAGTGTTTTTCACCATTACAAGTCGGGAACTGCGATATCTAATGTGAAAGCGCTTGCAAACGTCGTTAGGTTAGGTTAGGTTAGGTTAGGTTAGGTTAGGTTACGTTAGGTTAGGTTAGGTTAGGTTTGGTTAGGTTAGGTTAGGTTAGGTTAGGTTAGATTAGGTTACGTTAGGTTAAGGTATGAACCGTCGTAAAACCGCAATAAACAATGTCACTTAGTGAGATGCAGTGTTTTTCACCTTTACAAGTTGGGAACTGCGATATCTAATGTGAAAGCGCTTGAAACCGTCGTAATGTTGTAGAAAGCAATGTAAAGTAGCGAGTAAAACGTTTTCTAACGATAGAAGTGCGAAGGTTATGTTAGATTGAGTTATGTTAGTTTAAGCTAGGTAGCGTCGTGAAACCGCCAAAAACGACGTCATCTAACGAGATAGTGTTGTTTTATTGCGAGTACGAAACTGCGATAGGCAAAATGTTGTGAAAGTACACAAAACGGCATGAGCAAGCCAAATACTGCGTGTTGTACCGTTACAAGTGCGAAAGTGCTATGTTGTGACATTCTCGGTAAAGCGCATGCAAGTATCGTGAAACCTTAAGGAACAATGTCATTTAGCGAGATACAGCGTTCTGTACTGCAATAAGTTGGTGAAAAACTGTGAGGTTATGCAAATATCGTAATTGTGAACAAAACAGTGTAATAGAGCGTTTTTAGATACTAGTGCGAATGTTAGGTTAGGTTAAGATATGAACCGTCGTAAAACCGCATTAAACAATGTCAATTACTGAGATGCAGTGTTTTTCACCATTAAAAGTGGGGAACTGCGATATTTAATGTGAAAGCGCTTGCAACCGTCGTTAGGTTAGGTTAGGTTAGGTTAGGTTAGGTTAGGTTAGGTTTGGTTAGGTTAGGTTAGGTTAGGTTAGATTAGGTTAAGTTGGGTTGGGTTAGGTTAGGTTAGGTAAGGTTAGGTTAGGTTAGGTTAAGGTATGAACCGTCGTAAAACCGCATTAAACAATGTCACTTAGTGAGATGCAGTGTTTTTCACCTTTACAAGTTGGGAACTGTGATATCTAATGTGAAAGTGCTTGAAACCGTCGTAATGTTGTAGAAAGCAATGTAAAGTAGCGAGTAAAACGTTTTCTAACGATAGAAGTGCGAAAGTCATGTTAGGTTGAGTTATGTTAGTTTAAGCTAGGTAGCGTCGTGAAACTACCAAAAACAACGTCATCTAACGAGATAGAGTTGTTTTATTGCGAGTACGAAACTGCGATAGGTGAAATGTTGTGAAAGCACACAAAACGGCATGAACAAGCCAAATACTGCGTGTTGTACCGTTACAAGTGCGAAACTGCTATGTTGTGATATTCTCGTTAAAGCGCATGCAAGCATCGTGAAACCTTAAAGAACGATGTCATTTAGCGAGATACAGCGTTCTGTACTGCAATAAGTTGGTGAAAAACTGTGAGGTTATGCAAATATCTTAATTGTGAACGAAACAGTGTAATAGAGCGTTTTTAGATACTAGTGCGAATGTTAGGTTAGGTTAAGATATGAACCGTCGTAAAACCGCATTAAACAATGTCACTTAGTGAGATGCAGTGTTTTTCACCATTACAAGTTGGGAACTGCGATATCTAATGTGAAAGCACTTGCAAACGTCGTTAGGTTAGGTTAGGTTAGGTTAGGTTACGTTAGGTTAGGTTTGGTTCGGTTAGGTTAGGTTAGGTTAGGTTAGGTTATGTTAGGTTAGGTTGGATTAGGTTAGGTTAGGTTACGTTAGGTTAAGGTATGAACCGTCGTAAAACCGCAATAAACAATGTCACTTAACGAGATGCAGTGTTTTTCACCTTTACAAGTCGGGAACTACGATATCTAATGTGAAAGCGCATGAAACCGTCGTAATCTTGTAGAAAACATTGTAAAGTGGCGAGTAAAACGTTTTCTAACGATAGAAGTGCGAAGGTTAGGTTAGGTTAGGTTAGTTTAAGCTAGGTAGCGTCGTGAAACTACCAAAAACGACGTCATCTAACGAGATAGTGTTTTATTGCGAGTATTAAACTGCGATAGGTAAAATGTTGTGAATGCACACAAAACGGCATGAACAAGCCAAATACTGCGTGTTCTACCGTTACAAGTGCGAAACTGCTATATTGTGATATTCTCGTTAAAGCGCATGCAAGCATCGTGAAACCTTAAAGAACAATGTCATTTAGCGAGATACAGCGTTCTGTACTGCAATAAGTTGGTGAAAAACTGTGAGGTTATGCAAATATCGTAATTGTGAACGAAACAGTGTAGTAGAGCGTTTTTTAATACAAGTGCGAATGTTAGGTTAGGTTAAGATATGAACCGTCGTAAAACCGCATTAATCAATGTCACTTAGTGAGATGCAGTGTTTTTCACCATTACAAGTCGGGAACTGCGATATCTAATGTGAAAGCGCTTGCAAACGTCGTTAGGTTAGGTTAGGTTAGGTTAGGTTAGGTTAGGTTAGGTTAGGTTACGTTAGGTTAGGTTAGGTTAGGTTTGGTTAGGTTAGGTTAGGTTAGGTTAGGTTAGGTTAGGTTAGGGTATGTTAGGTAAGGTTTGGTTAGGTTGGTTTAGGTAAGGTTAGGTTAGGTTAAGATATGAACCGCGCTAAAACCGCGTTAAACAATGTCACTTAGTGAGATGCTGTGTTTTTCACCATTACAAGTCGGGAACTGCGATATCTAATGTGAAAGCGCATGAAACCGTCGTAATCTTGTAGAAAACATTGTAAAGTAGCGAATAAAATGTTTTCTAACGATAGAAGTGCGAAGGTCCGGTTAGTTTGAGTTATGTTAGTTTAAGCTAGGTAGCGTCGTGAAACCACCAAAAACGACGTCATCTAACGAGATAGTGTTGTTTTAATGCGAGTACGAAACTGCGACAGGTAAAATGTTGTGAAAGCACTCAAAACGGCATGAACAAGCCAAATACTGCGTGTTGTACCGTTACAAGTGCGAAACTGCTATGTTGTGACATTCTCGGTAAAGCGCATGCAAGTATCGTGAAACCTTAAAGAACGATGTCATTTAGCGAGATACAGCGTTCTGTACTGTAATAAGTTGGTGAGAAACTGTGAGGTCAAGCAAATATCGTAATTGTGAACGAAACAGTGTAATTGAGCGTCTTTAGATACAAGTGCGAATGTTAGGTTAGGTTGACATATCAACCGTCGTAAAACCGCATTAAACAATGTCACTTAGTGAGATGTAGTGTTTTTCAACATTACAAGTCGGGAACTACGATATCTAATGTGAAAGCGCATGAAACCGTCGTAATCTTGTAGAAAACATTGTAAAGTTGCGAGTAAAACGTTTTCTAACGATAGAAGTGCGAAGGTTAGGTTAGGTTAGGTTAGTTTAAGCTAGGTAGCGTCGTGAAACTACCAAAAACGACGTCATCTAACGAGATAGTGTTTTATTGCGAGTATTAAACTGCGATAGGTAAAATGTTGTGAATGCACACAAAACGGCATGAACAAGCCAAATACTGCGTGTTCTACCGTTACAAGTGCGAAACTGCTATATTGTGATATTCTCGTTAAAGCGCATGCAAGCATCGTGAAACCTTAAAGAACAATGTCATTTAGCGAGATACAGCGTTCTGTACTGCAATAAGTTGGTGAAAAACTGTGAGGTTATGCAAATATCGTAATTGTGAACGAAACAGTGTAATAGAGCGTTTTTTAATACAAGTGCGAATGTTAGGTTAGGTTAAGATATGAACCGTCGTAAAACCGCATTAATCAATGTCACTTAGTGAGATGCAGTGTTTTTCACCATTACAAGTCGGGAACTGCGATATCTAATGTGAAAGCGCTTGCAAACGTCGTTAGGTTAGGTTAGTTTAGGTTAGGTTAGGTTAGGTTAGGTTAGGTTACGTTAGGTTAGGTTAGGTTAGGTTTGGTTAGGTTAGGTTAGGTTAGGTTAGGGTATGTTAGGTAAGGTTTGGTTAGGTTAGGTTAGGTTAGGTTGGTTTAGGTAAGGTTAGGTTAGGTTAAGATATGAACCGCGCTAAAACCGCGTTAAACAATGTCACTTAGTGAGATGCTGTGTTTTTCACCATTACAAGTCGGGAACTGCGATATCTAATGTGAAAGCGCATGAAACCGTCGTAATCTTGTAGAAAACATTGTAAAGTAGCGAATAAAACGTTTTCTAACGATAGAAGTGCGAAGGTCCGGTTAGTTTGAGTTATGTTAGTTTAAGCTAGGTAGCGTCGTGAAACCACCAAAAACGACGTCATCTAACGAGATAGTGTTGTTTTAATGCGAGTACGAAACTGCGACAGGTAAAATGTTGTGAAAGCACTCAAAACGGCATGAACAAGCCAAATACTGCGTGTTGTACCGTTACAAGTGCGAAACTGCTATGTTGTGACATTCTCGGTAAAGCGCATGCAAGTATCGTGAAACCTTAAAGAACGATGTCATTTAGCGAGATACAGCGTTCTGTACTGTAATAAGTTGGTGAGAAACTGTGAGGTCAAGCAAATATCGTAATTGTGAACGAAACAGTGTAATTGAGCGTCTTTAGATACAAGTGCGAATGTTAGGTTAGGTTGACATATCAACCGTCGTAAAACCGCATTTAGCAATGTCACTTAGTGAGATGTAGTGTTTTTCAACATTACAAGTCGGGAACTACGATATCTAATGTGAAAGCGCATGAAACCGTCGTAATCTTGTAGAAAACATTGTAAAGTTGCGAGTAAAACGTTTTCTAACGATAGAAGTGCGAAGGTTAGGTTAGGTTAGGTTAGTTTAAGCTAGGTAGCGTCGTGAAACTACCAAAAACGACGTCATCTAACGAGATAGTGTTGTTTTATTGCGAGTATTAAACTGCGATAGGTAAAATGTTGTGAATGCACACAAAACGGCATGAACAAGCCAAATACTGCGTGTTCTACCGTTACAAGTGCGAAACTGCTATATTGTGATATTCTCGTTAAAGCGCATGCAAGCATCGTGAAACCTTAAAGAACGATGTCATTTAGCGAGATACAGCGTTCTGTACTGCAATAAGTTGGTGAAAAACTGTGAGGTTATGCAAATATCGTAATTGTGAACGAAACAGTGTAATAGAGCGTTTTTCAATACAAGTACGAATGTTAGGTTAGGTTAAGATATGAACCGTCGTAAAACCGCATTAAACAATGTCACTTAGTGAGATGCAGTGTTTTTCACCATTACAAGTTGGGAACTGCGATATCTAATGTGAAAGCACTTGCAAACGTCGTTAGGTTAGGTTAGGTTAGGTTAGGTTAGGTTACGTTAGGTTAGGTTTGGTTAGGTTAGGTTAGGTTAGGTTAGGTTAGGTTATGTTAGGTTAGGGTGGGTTAGGTTAGGTTAGGTTACGTTAGGTTAAGGTATGAACCGTCGTAAAACCGCAATAAACAATGTCACTTAGTGAGATGCAGTGTTTTTCACCTTTACAAGTTGGGAACTGCGATATCTAATGTGAAAGCGCTTGAAACCGTCGTAATGTTGTAGAAAGCAATGTAAAGTAGCGAGTAAAACGTTTTCTAACGATAGAAGTGCGAAGGTTATGTTAGGTTGAGTTATGTTAGTTTAAGCTAGGTAGCGTCGTGAAACCGCCAAAAACGACGTCATCTAACGAGATAGTGTTGTTTTATTGCGAGTACGAAACTGCGATAGGCAAAATGTTGTGAAAGCACACAAAACGGCATGAACAAGCCAAATACTGCGTGTTGTACCGTTACAAGTGCGAAAGTGCTATGTTGTGACATTCTCGGTAAAGCGCGTGCAAGTATCGTGAAACCTTAAAGAACAATGTCATTTAGCGAGATACAGCGTTCTGTACTGCAATAAGTTGGTGAAAAACTGTGAGGTTATGCAAATATCGTAATTGTGAACAGAACAGTGTAATAGAGCGTTTTTAGATACAAGTGCGAATGTTAGGTTAGGTTAAGATATGAACCGTCGTAAAACCGCATTAAACAATGTCAATTACTGAGATGCAGTGTTTTTCACCATTAAAAGTGGGGAACTGCGATATTTAATGTGAAAGCGCTTGCAACCGTCGTTAGGTTAGGTTAGGTTAGGTTAGGTTTGGTTAGGTTAGGTTAGGTTAGGTTAGGTTAGATTAGGTTATGTTGGGTTGAGTTGGGTTAGGTTAGGTTAGGTTAGGTTAGGTTGGGTTAGGTTAGGTTAGGTTAGGTTACGTTAGGTTAGGTTACGTTAGGTTAGGTTAGGTTACGTTAGGTTAGGTTAGGTTAGGTAAGGATAATTTGGTTAGGTTAGGTAAGGTTAGGTTAGGTTAGGTTAGGTTGGGTTGGGTGTTGTTGGGTTGGGTTGGGTTGGGTTAGGTTGGGTTAGGTTAGGTTAGGTTACGTTAGGTTAGGTTAGGTTAGGTTACGTTAGGTTATGTTGGGTTAGGTTAGGTTACGTTAGGTTAGGTTAGGTCAGGTAAGGTTAGGTTACGTTAGAATAGGTTAGGTTACGTTAGGTTAGGTTAAGTTAGGTTAGATTTGGTTAGGTTAGGTTAGGTTAGCTTAGGTTAGGTTAGGTTGGGTTGGGTTGGGTTAGGTTGGGTTAGGTTAGGTTAGGTTAGGTTAAGTTGGGTTGGGTTAGGTTAGGTTAGGTAAGGTTAGGTTAGGTTAGGTTAGGTTAGGTTAAGGTATGAACCGTCGTAAAACCGCATTAAACAATGTCACTTAGTGAGATGCAGTGTTTTCACCTTTACAAGTTGGGAACTGCGATATCTAATGTGAAAGCGCTTGAAACCGTCGTAATGTTGTAGAAAGCAATGTAAAGTAGCGAGTAAAACGTTTTCTAACGATAGAAGTGCGAAGGTTATGTTAGGTTGAGTTATGTTAGTTTAAGCTAGGTAGCGTCGTGAAACCGCCAAAAACGACGTCATCTAACGAGATAGTGTTGTTTTATTGCGAGTACGAAACTGCGATAGGCAAAATGTTGTGAAAGCACACAAAACGGCATGAACAAGCCAAATACTGCGTGTTGTAGCGTTACAAGTGCGAAACTGCTATGTTGTGATATTCTCGTTAAAGCGCATGCAAGCATCGTGAAACCTTAAAGAACGATGTCATTTAGCGAGATACAGCGTTCTGTACTGCAATAAGTTGGTGAAAAACTGTGAGGTTATGCAAATATTCTAATTGTGAACAAAACAGTGTAATAGAGCGTTTTTAATACAAGTGCGAATGTTAGGTTAGGTTAAGATATGAACCGTCGTAAAACCGCATTAAACAATGTCACATAGTGAGATGCAGTGTTTTTCACCATTACAAGTTGGGAACTGCGATATCTAATGTGAAAGCACTTGCAAACGTCGTTAGGTTAGGTTAGGTTAGGTTAGGTTAGGTTACGTTAGGTTAGGTTTGGTTAGGTTAGGTTAGGTTATGTTAGGTTAGGTTGGATTAGGTTAGGTTAGGTTACGTTAGGTTAAGGTATGAACCGTCGTAAAACCGCAATAAACAATGTCACTTAGTGAGATGCAGTGTTTTTCACCATTACAAGTCGGGAACTGCGATATCTAATGTGAAAGCGCATGAAACCGTCGTAATCTTGTAGAAAGCATTGTAAAGTGGCGAGTAAAACGTTTTCTAACGATAGAAGTGCGAAGGTTAGGTTAGGTTAGGTTAGTTTAAGCTAGGTAGCGTCGTGAAACTACCAAAAACGACGTCATCTAACGAGATAGTGTTGTTTTATAGCGAGTATTAAACTGCGATAGGTGAAATGTTGTGAAAGCACACAAAACGGCATGAACAAGCCAAATACTGCGTGTTCTACCGTTACAAGTGCGAAACTGCTATATTGTGATATTCTCGTTAAAGCGCATGCAAGCATCGTGAAACCTTAAAGAACAATGTCATTTAGCGAGATACAGCGTTCTGTACTGCAATAAGTTGGTGAAAAACTGTGAGGTTATGCAAATATCTTATTGTGAACGAAACAGTGTAATAGAGCGTTTTTTAATACAAGTGCGAATGTTAGGTTAGGTTAAGATATGAACCGTCGTAAAACCGCATTAATCAATGTCACTTAGTGAGATGCAGTGTTTTTCACCATTACAAGTCGGGAACTGCGATATCTAATGTGAAAGCGCTTGCAAACGTCGTTAGGTTAGGTTAGGTTAGGTTAGGTTACGTTAGGTTAGGTTAGGTTAGGTTAGGTTACGTTAGGTTAAGGTATGAACCGTCGTAAAACCGCATTAAACAATGTCACTTAGTGAGATGCAGTGTTTTTCACCTTTACAAGTTGGGAACTGTGATATCTGATGTGAAAGTGCTTGAAACCGTCGTAATGTTGTACAAAGCAATGTAAAGTAGCGAGTAAAACGTTTTCTAACGATAGAAGTGCGAAGGTCATGTTAGGTTGAGTTATGTTAGTTTTAGCTAGGCAGCGTCGTGAAACTACCAAAAACAACGTCATCTAACGAGATAGAGTTGTTTTATTGCGAGTACGAAACTGCGATAGGTGAAATGTTGTGAATGCACACAAAACGGCATGAACAAGCCAAATACTGCGTGTTCTACCGTTACAAGTGCGAAACTGCTATATTGTGATATTCTCGTTAAAGCGCATGCAAGCATCGTGAAACCTTAAAGAACAATGTCATTTAGCGAGATACAGCGTTCTGTACTGCAATAAGTTGGTGAAAAACTGTGAGGTTATGCAAATATCCTAATTGTGAACGAAACAGTGTAATAGAGCGTTTTTTAATACAAGTGCGAATGTTAGGCTAGGTTAAGATATGAACCGTCGTAAAACCGCATTAATCAATGTCACTTAGTGAGATGCAGTGTTTTTCACCATTACAAGTCGGGAACTGCGATATCTAATGTGAAAGCGCTTGCAAACGTCGTTAGGTTAGGTTAGGTTAGGTTAGGTTAGGTTAGGTTAGGTTAGGTTAGGTTACGTTAGGTTAGGTTTGGTTAGGTTAGGTTAGGTTAGGTTAGGGTATGTTAGGTAAGGTTTGGTTAGGTTAGGTTAGGTTAGGTTGGTTTAGGTAAGGTTAGGTTAGGTTAAGATATGAACCGCGCTAAAACCGCGTTAAACAATGTCACTTAGTGAGATGCTGTGTTTTTCACCATTACAAGTCGGGAACTGCGATATCTAATGTGAAAGCGCATGAAACCGTCGTAATCTTGTAGAAAACATTGTAAAGTAGCGAATAAAACGTTTTCTAACGATAGAAGTGCGAAGGTCCGGTTAGTTTGAGTCATGTTAGTTTAAGCTAGGTAGCGTCGTGAAACCACCAAAAACGACGTCATCTAACGAGATAGTGTTGTTTTAATGCGAGTACGAAACTGCGACAGGTAAAATGTTGTGAAAGCACTCAAAACGGCATGAACAAGCCAAATACTGCGTGTTGTACCGTTACAAGTGCGAAACTGCTATGTTGTGACATTCTCGGTAAAGCGCATGCAAGTATCGTGAAACCTTAAAGAACGATGTCATTTAGCGAGATACAGCGTTCTGTACTGTAATAAGTTGGTGAGAAACTGTGAGGTCAAGCAAATATCGTAATTGTGAACGAAACAGTGTAATTGAGCGTCTTTAGATACAAGTGCGAATGTTAGGTTAGGTTGACATATCAACCGTCGTAAAACCGCATTAAACAATGTCACTTAGTGAGATGTAGTGTTTTTCAACATTACAAGTCGGGAACTACGATATCTAATGTGAAAGCGCATGAAA
This sequence comes from Rhipicephalus microplus, assembly GCF_043290135.1. Lineage (NCBI taxonomy): Eukaryota > Metazoa > Arthropoda > Arachnida > Ixodida > Ixodidae > Rhipicephalus > Rhipicephalus microplus. The sequence goes on along the minus strand of NW_027464649.1, from coordinate 927,110 downwards.
CCGTCGTAATCTTGTAGAAAACATTGTAAAGTTGCGAGTAAAACGTTTTCTAACGATAGAAGTGCGAAGGTTAGGTTAGGTTAGGTTAGTTTAAGCTAGGTAGCGTCGTGAAACTACCAAAAACGACGTCATCTAACGAGATAGTGTTGTTTTATTGCGAGTATTAAACTGCGATAGGTAAAATGTTGTGAATGCACACAAAACGGCATGAACAAGCCAAATACTGCGTGTTCTACCGTTACAAGTGCGAAACTGCTATATTGTGATATTCTCGTTAAAGCGCATGCAAGCATCGTGAAACCTTAAAGAACGATGTCATTTAGCGAGATACAGCGTTCTGTACTGCAATAAGTTGGTGAAAAACTGTGAGGTTATGCAAATATCGTAAATGTGAACGAAACAGTGTAATAGAGCGTTTTTCAATACAAGTACGAATGTTAGGTTAGGTTAAGATATGAACCGTCGTAAAACCGCATTAAACAATGTCACTTAGTGAGATGCAGTGTTTTTCACCATTACAAGTTGGGAACTGCGATATCTAATGTGAAAGCACTTGCAAACGTCGTTAGGTTAGGTTAGGTTAGGTTAGGTTAGGTTAGGTTACGTTAGGTTAGGTTTGGTTAGGTTAGGTTAGGTTAGGTTATGTTAGGTTAGGGTGGGTTAGGTTAGGTTAGGTTACGTTAGGTTAAGGTATGAACCGTCGTAAAACCGCAATAAACAATGTCACTTAGTGAGATGCAGTGTTTTTCACCTTTACAAGTTGGGAACTGCGATATCTAATGTGAAAGCGCTTGAAACCGTCGTAATGTTGTAGAAAGCAATGTAAAGTAGCGAGTAAAACGTTTTCTAACGATAGAAGTGCGAAGGTTATGTTAGGTTGAGGTGGACGATTGGGCGAGTTGGTGATTCATGATCGACGTATGTAACTGCGCGGTAGTAAACACGGACGACAAGAAGATACAAGGACAAGCGCAGACTATCAACTGAAGGTTTATTTTTCACAAACCACATATATATGACTGAAACAGAAACAGAAAACACGAAAATCTACAAAAAATGATGACTTAGCACTTAACAATCGACAAAACGTGAACGTTTGACAAAAGCAGATTCAAGGACCATGTGCGCCACCTGCCAGATACCGTAGCTCTTTATCTAAAAGAGGTAACGACGGTTTGCTGACGCAGTGTTCTGGTTCCCGTGCCATTTTTTCCGCTTCGACAATCATACGGGTATGATCGTCTTTGTGCCTGAACATTACGACCGTGCTTTCGAACTGCGCAAGGCAGCCACACCTACTGACGTGCTGAGCTAAAAAACCTTCATTGCCAGTGCGCACATTGCGTGCGTGCTGGCAATGAGCGCCTGCGCGAGCACGCACGCAATGTGCGCACTGGCAATGAAGGTTTTTTAGCTCAGCACGTCAGTAGGTGTGGCTGCCTTGCGCAGTTCGAAAGCACGGTCGTAATGTTCAGGCACAAAGACGATCATACCCGTATGATTGTCGAAGCGGAAAAAATGGCACGGGAACCAGAACACTGCGTCAGCAAACCGTCGTTAGCTCTTTTAGATAAAGAGCTACGGTATCTGGCAGGTGGCGCACATGGTCCTTGAATCTGCTTTTGTCAAACGTTCACGTTTTGTCGATTGTTAAGTGCTAAGTCATCATTTTTTGTAGATTTTCGTGTTTTCTGTTTCTGTTTCAGTCATATGTATGTGGTTTGTGAAAAATAAACCTTCAGTTGATAGTCTGCGCTTGTCCTTGTATCTTCTTGTCGTCCGTGTTTACTACCGCGCAGTTACATACGTCGGTTAGGTTGAGTTATGTTAGTTTAAGCTAGGTAGCGTCGTGAAACCGCCAAAAACGACGTCATCTAACGAGATAGTGTTGTTTTATTGCGAGTACGAAACTGCGATAGGCAAAATGTTGTGAAAGCACACAAAACGGCATGAACAAGCCAAATACTGCGTGTTGTACCGTTACAAGTGCGAAGGTGCTATGTTGTGACATTCTCGGTAAAGCGCGTGCAAGTATCGTGAAACCTTAAAGAACAATGTCATTTAGCGAGATACAGCGTTCTGTACTGCAATAAGTTGGTGAAAAACTGTGAGGTTATGCAAATATCGTAATTGTGAACAAAACAGTGTAATAGAGCGTTTTTAGATACAAGTGCGAATGTTAGGTTAGGTTAAGATATGAACCGTCGTAAAACCGCATTAAACAATGTCAATTACTGAGATGCAGTGTTTTTCACCATTAAAAGTGGGGAACTGCGATATTTAATGTGAAAGCGCTTGCAACCGTCGTTAGGTTAGGTTAGGTTAGGTTAGGTTTGGTTAGGTTAGGTTAGGTTAGGTTAGGTTAGATTAGGTTATGTTGGGTTGAGTTGGGTTAGGTTAGGTTAGGTTAGGTTAGGTTGGGTTAGGTTAGGTTAGGTTAGGTTAGCTTACGTTAGGTTAGGTTACGTTAGGTTAGGTTAGGTTACGTTAGGTTAGGTTAGGTTAGGTAAGGATAATTTGGTTAGGTTAGGTAAGGTTAGGTTAGGTTAGGTTAGGTTGGGTTGGGTGTTGTTGGGTTGGGTTGGGTTGGGTTAGGTTGGGTTAGGTTAGGTTAGGTTACGTTAGGTTAGGTTAGGTTAGGTTACGTTAGGTTATGTTGGGTTAGGTTAGGTTACGTTAGGTTAGGTTAGGTCAGGTAAGGTTAGGTTACGTTAGAATAGGTTAGGTTAGGTTACGTTAGGTTAGGTTAAGTTAGGTTAGATTTGGTTAGGTTAGGTTAGGTTAGCTTAGGTTAGGTTAGGTTGGGTTGGGTTGGGTTAGGTTGGGTTAGGTTAGGTTAGGTTGGGTTAGGTTAGTTTAGGTTAGGTTAGGTTAGGTTAGGTTAAGTTGGGTTGGGTTAGGTTAGGTTAGGTAAGGTTAGGTTAGGTTAGGTTAGGTTAGGTTAAGGTATGAACCGTCGTAAAACCGCATTAAACAATGTCACTTAGTGAGATGCAGTGTTTTTCACCTTTACAAGTTGGGAACTGCGATATCTAATGTGAAAGCGCTTGAAACCGTCGTAATGTTGTAGAAAGCAATGTAAAGTAGCGAGTAAAACGTTTTCTAACGATAGAAGTGCGAAGGTTATGTTAGGTTGAGTTATGTTAGTTTAAGCTAGGTAGCGTCGTGAAACCGCCAAAAACGACGTCATCTAACGAGATAGTGTTGTTTTATTGCGAGTACGAAACTGCGATAGGCAAAATGTTGTGAAAGCACACAAAACGGCATGAACAAGCCAAATACTGCGTGTTGTAGCGTTACAAGTGCGAAACTGCTATGTTGTGATATTCTCGTTAAAGCGCATGCAAGCATCGTGAAACCTTAAAGAACGATGTCATTTAGCGAGATACAGCGTTCTGTACTGCAATAAGTTGGTGAAAAACTGTGAGGTTATGCAAATATTCTAATTGTGAACAAAACAGTGTAATAGAGCGTTTTTAATACAAGTGCGAATGTTAGGTTAGGTTAAGATATGAACCGTCGTAAAACCGCATTAAACAATGTCACATAGTGAGATGCAGTGTTTTTCACCATTACAAGTTGGGAACTGCGATATCTAATGTGAAAGCACTTGCAAACGTCGTTAGGTTAGGTTAGGTTAGGTTAGGTTAGGTTACGTTAGGTTAGGTTTGGTTAGGTTAGGTTAGGTTATGTTAGGTTAGGTTGGATTAGGTTAGGTTAGGTTACGTTAGGTTAAGGTATGAACCGTCGTAAAACCGCAATAAACAATGTCACTTAGTGAGATGCAGTGTTTTTCACCATTACAAGTCGGGAACTGCGATATCTAATGTGAAAGCGCATGAAACCGTCGTAATCTTGTAGAAAGCATTGTAAAGTGGCGAGTAAAACGTTTTCTAACGATAGAAGTGCGAAGGTTAGGTTAGGTTAGGTTAGTTTAAGCTAGGTAGCGTCGTGAAACTACCAAAAACGACGTCATCTAACGAGATAGTGTTGTTTTATAGCGAGTATTAAACTGCGATAGGTGAAATGTTGTGAAAGCACACAAAACGGCATGAACAAGCCAAATACTGCGTGTTCTACCGTTACAAGTGCGAAACTGCTATATTGTGATATTCTCGTTAAAGCGCATGCAAGCATCGTGAAACCTTAAAGAACAATGTCATTTAGCGAGATACAGCGTTCTGTACTGCAATAAGTTGGTGAAAAACTGTGAGGTTATGCAAATATCTTATTGTGAACGAAACAGTGTAATAGAGCGTTTTTTAATACAAGTGCGAATGTTAGGTTAGGTTAAGATATGAACCGTCGTAAAACCGCATTAATCAATGTCACTTAGTGAGATGCAGTGTTTTTCACCATTACAAGTCGGGAACTGCGATATCTAATGTGAAAGCGCTTGCAAACGTCGTTAGGTTAGGTTAGGTTAGGTTAGGTTACGTTAGGTTAGGTTAGGTTAGGTTAGGTTACGTTAGGTTAAGGTATGAACCGTCGTAAAACCGCATTAAACAATGTCACTTAGTGAGATGCAGTGTTTTTCACCTTTACAAGTTGGGAACTGTGATATCTGATGTGAAAGTGCTTGAAACCGTCGTAATGTTGTACAAAGCAATGTAAAGTAGCGAGTAAAACGTTTTCTAACGATAGAAGTGCGAAGGTCATGTTAGGTTGAGTTATGTTAGTTTTAGCTAGGCAGCGTCGTGAAACTACCAAAAACAACGTCATCTAACGAGATAGAGTTGTTTTATTGCGAGTACGAAACTGCGATAGGTGAAATGTTGTGAATGCACACAAAACGGCATGAACAAGCCAAATACTGCGTGTTCTACCGTTACAAGTGCGAAACTGCTATATTGTGATATTCTCGTTAAAGCGCATGCAAGCATCGTGAAACCTTAAAGAACAATGTCATTTAGCGAGATACAGCGTTCTGTACTGCAATAAGTTGGTGAAAAACTGTGAGGTTATGCAAATATCCTAATTGTGAACGAAACAGTGTAATAGAGCGTTTTTTAATACAAGTGCGAATGTTAGGCTAGGTTAAGATATGAACCGTCGTAAAACCGCATTAATCAATGTCACTTAGTGAGATGCAGTGTTTTTCACCATTACAAGTCGGGAACTGCGATATCTAATGTGAAAGCGCTTGCAAACGTCGTTAGGTTAGGTTAGGTTAGGTTAGGTTAGGTTAGGTTAGGTTAGGTTAGGTTACGTTAGGTTAGGTTTGGTTAGGTTAGGTTAGGTTAGGTTAGGGTATGTTAGGTAAGGTTTGGTTAGGTTAGGTTAGGTTAGGTTGGTTTAGGTAAGGTTAGGTTAGGTTAAGATATGAACTGCGCTAAAACCGCGTTAAACAATGTCACTTAGTGAGATGCTGTGTTTTTCACCATTACAAGTCGGGAACTGCGATATCTAATGTGAAAGCGCATGAAACCGTCGTAATCTTGTAGAAAACATTGTAAAGTAGCGAATAAAACGTTTTCTAACGATAGAAGTGCGAAGGTCCGGTTAGTTTGAGTTATGTTAGTTTAAGCTAGGTAGCGTCGTGAAACCACCAAAAACGACGTCATCTAACGAGATAGTGTTGTTTTAATGCGAGTACGAAACTGCGACAGGTAAAATGTTGTGAAAGCACTGAAAACGGCATGAACAAGCCAAATACTGCGTGTTGTACCGTTACAAGTGCGAAACTGCTATGTTGTGACATTCTCGGTAAAGCGCTTGCAAGTATCGTGAAACCTTAAAGAACGATGTCATTTAGCGAGATACAGCGTTCTGTACTGTAATAAGTTGGTGAGAAACTGTGAGGTCAAGCAAATATCGTAATTGTGAACGAAACAGTGTAATTGAGCGTCTTTAGATACAAGTGCGAATGTTAGGTTAGGTTGACATATCAACCGTCGTAAAACCGCATTAAACAATGTCACTTAGTGAGATGTAGTGTTTTTCAACATTACAAGTCGGGAACTACGATATCTATGTGAAAGCGCATGAAACCGTCGTAATCTTGTAGAAAACATTGTAAAGTTGCGAGTAAAACGTTTTCTAACGATAGAAGTGCGAAGGTTAGGTTAGGTTAGGTTAGTTTAAGCTAGGTAGCGTCGTGAAACTACCAAAAACGACGTCATCTAACGAGATAGTGTTGTTTTATTGCGAGTATTAAACTGCGATAGGTAAAATGTTGTGAATGCACACAAAACGGCATGAACAAGCCAAATACTGCGTGTTCTACCGTTACAAGTGCGAAACTGCTATATTGTGATATTCTCGTTAAAGCGCATGCAAGCATCGTGAAACCTTAAAGAACGATGTCATTTAGCGAGATACAGCGTTCTGTACTGCAATAAGTTGGTGAAAAACTGTGAGGTTATGCAAATATCGTAATTGTGAACGAAACAGTGTAATAGAGCGTTTTTCAATACAAGTACGAATGTTAGGTTAGGTTAAGATATGAACCGTCGTAAAACCGCATTAAACAATGTCACTTAGTGAGATGCAGTGTTTTTCACCATTACAAGTTGGGAACTGCGATATCTAATGTGAAAGTACTTGCAAACGTCGTTAGGTTAGGTTAGGTTAGGTTAGGTTACGTTAGGTTAGGTTCGGTTAGGTTAGGTTAGGTTAGGTTATGTTAGGTTAGGTTGGGTTAGGTTAGGTTAGGTTAGGTTTGGTTAGGTTAGGTTAGGTTAGGTTAGGTTAGGGTATGTTAGGTAAGGTTTGGTTAGGTTAGGTTAGGTTAGGTTGGTTTAGGTAAGGTTAGGTTAGGTTAAGATATGAACCGCGCTAAAACCGCGTTAAACAATGTCACTTAGTGAGATGCTGTGTTTTTCACCATTACAAGTCGGGAACTGCGATATCTAATGTGAAAGCGCATGAAACCGTCGTAATCTTGTAGAAAACATTGTAAAGTAGCGAATAAAACGTTTTCTAACGATAGAAGTGCGAAGGTCCGGTTAGTTTGAGTCATGTTAGTTTAAGCTAGGTAGCGTCGTGAAACCACCAAAAACGACGTCATCTAACGAGATAGTGTTGTTTTAATGCGAGTACGAAACTGCGACAGGTAAAATGTTGTGAAAGCACTCAAAACGGCATGAACAAGCCAAATACTGCGTGTTGTACCGTTACAAGTGCGAAACTGCTATGTTGTGACATTCTCGGTAAAGCGCATGCAAGTATCGTGAAACCTTAAAGAACGATGTCATTTAGCGAGATACAGCGTTCTGTACTGTAATAAGTTGGTGAGAAACTGTGAGGTCAAGCAAATATCGTAATTGTGAACGAAACAGTGTAATTGAGCGTCTTTAGATACAAGTGCGAATGTTAGGTTAGGTTGACATATCAACCGTCGTAAAACCGCATTAAACAATGTCACTTAGTGAGATGTAGTGTTTTTCAACATTACAAGTCGGGAACTACGATATCTAATGTGAAAGCGCATGAAACCGTCGTAATCTTGTAGAAAACATTGTAAAGTTGCGAGTAAAACGTTTTCTAACGATAGAAGTGCGAAGGTTAGGTTAGGTTAGGTTAGTTTAAGCTAGGTAGCGTCGTGAAACTACCAAAAACGACGTCATCTAACGAGATAGTGTTGTTTTATTGCGAGTATTAAACTGCGATAGGTAAAATGTTGTGAATGCACACAAAACGGCATGAACAAGCCAAATACTGCGTGTTCTACCGTTACAAGTGCGAAACTGCTATATTGTGATATTCTCGTTAAAGCGCATGCAAGCATCGTGAAACCTTAAAGAACGATGTCATTTAGCGAGATACAGCGTTCTGTACTGCAATAAGTTGGTGAAAAACTGTGAGGTTATGCAAATATCGTAAATGTGAACGAAACAGTGTAATAGAGCGTTTTTCAATACAAGTACGAATGTTAGGTTAGGTTAAGATATGAACCGTCGTAAAACCGCATTAAACAATGTCACTTAGTGAGATGCAGTGTTTTTCACCATTACAAGTTGGGAACTGCGATATCTAATGTGAAAGCACTTGCAAACGTCGTTAGGTTAGGTTAGGTTAGGTTAGGTTAGGTTAGGTTACGTTAGGTTAGGTTTGGTTAGGTTAGGTTAGGTTAGGTTATGTTAGGTTAGGGTGGGTTAGGTTAGGTTAGGTTACGTTAGGTTAAGGTATGAACCGTCGTAAAACCGCAATAAACAATGTCACTTAGTGAGATGCAGTGTTTTTCACCTTTACAAGTTGGGAACTGCGATATCTAATGTGAAAGCGCTTGAAACCGTCGTAATGTTGTAGAAAGCAATGTAAAGTAGCGAGTAAAACGTTTTCTAACGATAGAAGTGCGAAGGTTATGTTAGGTTGAGGTGGACGATTGGGCGAGTTGGTGATTCATGATCGACGTATGTAACTGCGCGGTAGTAAACACGGACGACAAGAAGATACAAGGACAAGCGCAGACTATCAACTGAAGGTTTATTTTTCACAAACCACATATATATGACTGAAACAGAAACAGAAAACACGAAAATCTACAAAAAATGATGACTTAGCACTTAACAATCGACAAAACGTGAACGTTTGACAAAAGCAGATTCAAGGACCATGTGCGCCACCTGCCAGATACCGTAGCTCTTTATCTAAAAGAGGTAACGACGGTTTGCTGACGCAGTGTTCTGGTTCCCGTGCCATTTTTTCCGCTTCGACAATCATACGGGTATGATCGTCTTTGTGCCTGAACATTACGACCGTGCTTTCGAACTGCGCAAGGCAGCCACACCTACTGACGTGCTGAGCTAAAAAACCTTCATTGCCAGTGCGCACATTGCGTGCGTGCTGGCAATGAGCGCCTGCGCGAGCACGCACGCAATGTGCGCACTGGCAATGAAGGTTTTTTAGCTCAGCACGTCAGTAGGTGTGGCTGCCTTGCGCAGTTCGAAAGCACGGTCGTAATGTTCAGGCACAAAGACGATCATACCCGTATGATTGTCGAAGCGGAAAAAATGGCACGGGAACCAGAACACTGCGTCAGCAAACCGTCGTTAGCTCTTTTAGATAAAGAGCTACGGTATCTGGCAGGTGGCGCACATGGTCCTTGAATCTGCTTTTGTCAAACGTTCACGTTTTGTCGATTGTTAAGTGCTAAGTCATCATTTTTTGTAGATTTTCGTGTTTTCTGTTTCTGTTTCAGTCATATGTATGTGGTTTGTGAAAAATAAACCTTCAGTTGATAGTCTGCGCTTGTCCTTGTATCTTCTTGTCGTCCGTGTTTACTACCGCGCAGTTACATACGTCGGTTAGGTTGAGTTATGTTAGTTTAAGCTAGGTAGCGTCGTGAAACCGCCAAAAACGACGTCATCTAACGAGATAGTGTTGTTTTATTGCGAGTACGAAACTGCGATAGGCAAAATGTTGTGAAAGCACACAAAACGGCATGAACAAGCCAAATACTGCGTGTTGTACCGTTACAAGTGCGAAGGTGCTATGTTGTGACATTCTCGGTAAAGCGCGTGCAAGTATCGTGAAACCTTAAAGAACAATGTCATTTAGCGAGATACAGCGTTCTGTACTGCAATAAGTTGGTGAAAAACTGTGAGGTTATGCAAATATCGTAATTGTGAACAAAACAGTGTAATAGAGCGTTTTTAGATACAAGTGCGAATGTTAGGTTAGGTTAAGATATGAACCGTCGTAAAACCGCATTAAACAATGTCAATTACTGAGATGCAGTGTTTTTCACCATTAAAAGTGGGGAACTGCGATATTTAATGTGAAAGCGCTTGCAACCGTCGTTAGGTTAGGTTAGGTTAGGTTAGGTTTGGTTAGGTTAGGTTAGGTTAGGTTAGGTTAGATTAGGTTATGTTGGGTTGAGTTGGGTTAGGTTAGGTTAGGTTAGGTTAGGTTGGGTTAGGTTAGGTTAGGTTAGGTTAGCTTACGTTAGGTTAGGTTACGTTAGGTTAGGTTAGGTTACGTTAGGTTAGGTTAGGTTAGGTAAGGATAATTTGGTTAGGTTAGGTAAGGTTAGGTTAGGTTAGGTTAGGTTGGGTTGGGTGTTGTTGGGTTGGGTTGGGTTGGGTTAGGTTGGGTTAGGTTAGGTTAGGTTACGTTAGGTTAGGTTAGGTTAGGTTACGTTAGGTTATGTTGGGTTAGGTTAGGTTACGTTAGGTTAGGTTAGGTCAGGTAAGGTTAGGTTACGTTAGAATAGGTTAGGTTAGGTTACGTTAGGTTAGGTTAAGTTAGGTTAGATTTGGTTAGGTTAGGTTAGGTTAGCTTAGGTTAGGTTAGGTTGGGTTGGGTTGGGTTAGGTTGGGTTAGGTTAGGTTAGGTTAGGTTGGGTTAGGTTAGTTTAGGTTAGGTTAGGTTAGGTTAGGTTAAGTTGGGTTGGGTTAGGTTAGGTTAGGTAAGGTTAGGTTAGGTTAGGTTAGGTTAGGTTAAGGTATGAACCGTCGTAAAACCGCATTAAACAATGTCACTTAGTGAGATGCAGTGTTTTTCACCTTTACAAGTTGGGAACTGCGATATCTAATGTGAAAGCGCTTGAAACCGTCGTAATGTTGTAGAAAGCAATGTAAAGTAGCGAGTAAAACGTTTTCTAACGATAGAAGTGCGAAGGTTATGTTAGGTTGAGTTATGTTAGTTTAAGCTAGGTAGCGTCGTGAAACCGCCAAAAACGACGTCATCTAACGAGATAGTGTTGTTTTATTGCGAGTACGAAACTGCGATAGGCAAAATGTTGTGAAAGCACACAAAACGGCATGAACAAGCCAAATACTGCGTGTTGTAGCGTTACAAGTGCGAAACTGCTATGTTGTGATATTCTCGTTAAAGCGCATGCAAGCATCGTGAAACCTTAAAGAACGATGTCATTTAGCGAGATACAGCGTTCTGTACTGCAATAAGTTGGTGAAAAACTGTGAGGTTATGCAAATATTCTAATTGTGAACAAAACAGTGTAATAGAGCGTTTTTAATACAAGTGCGAATGTTAGGTTAGGTTAAGATATGAACCGTCGTAAAACCGCATTAAACAATGTCACATAGTGAGATGCAGTGTTTTTCACCATTACAAGTTGGGAACTGCGATATCTAATGTGAAAGCACTTGCAAACGTCGTTAGGTTAGGTTAGGTTACGTTAGGTTAGGTTTGGTTAGGTTAGGTTAGGTTATGTTAGGTTAGGTTGGATTAGGTTAGGTTAGGTTACGTTAGGTTAAGGTATGAACCGTCGTAAAACCGCAATAAACAATGTCACTTAGTGAGATGCAGTGTTTTTCACCATTACAAGTCGGGAACTGCGATATCTAATGTAAAAGCGCATGAAACCGTCGTAATCTTGTAGAAAGCATTGTAAAGTGGCGAGTAAAACGTTTTCTAACGATAGAAGTGCGAAGGTTAGGTTAGGTTAGGTTAGTTTAAGCTAGGTAGCGTCGTGAAACTACCAAAAACGACGTCATCTAACGAGATAGTGTTGTTTTATAGCGAGTATTAAACTGCGATAGGTGAAATGTTGTGAAAGCACAAAAAACGGCATGAACAAGCCAAATACTGCGTGTTCTACCGTTACAAGTGCGAAACTGCTATATTGTGATATTCTCGTTAAAGCGCATGCAAGCATCGTGAAACCTTAAAGAACAATGTCATTTAGCGAGATACAGCGTTCTGTACTGCAATAAGTTGGTGAAAAACTGTGAGGTTATGCAAATATCTTATTGTGAACGAAACAGTGTAATAGAGCGTTTTTTAATACAAGTGCGAATGTTAGGTTAGGTTAAGATATGAACCGTCGTAAAACCGCATTAATCAATGTCACTTAGTGAGATGCAGTGTTTTTCACCATTACAAGTCGGGAACTGCGATATCTAATGTGAAAGCGCTTGCAAACGTCGTTAGGTTAGGTTAGGTTAGGTTAGGTTACGTTAGGTTAGGTTAGGTTAGGTTAGGTTACGTTAGGTTAAGGTATGAACCGTCGTAAAACCGCATTAAACAATGTCACTTAGTGAGATGCAGTGTTTTTCACCTTTACAAGTTGGGAACTGTGATATCTGATGTGAAAGTGCTTGAAACCGTCGTAATGTTGTACAAAGCAATGTAAAGTAGCGAGTAAAACGTTTTCTAACGATAGAAGTGCGAAGGTCATGTTAGGTTGAGTTATGTTAGTTTAAGCTAGGTAGCGTCGTGAAACTACCAAAAACAACGTCATCTAACGAGATAGAGTTGTTTTATTGCGAGTACGAAACTGCGATAGGTGAAATGTTGTGAATGCACACAAAACGGCATGAACAAGCCAAATACTGCGTGTTCTACCGTTACAAGTGCGAAACTGCTATATTGTGATATTCTCGTTAAAGCGCATGCAAGCATCGTGAAACCTTAAAGAACAATGTCATTTAGCGAGATACAGCGTTCTGTACTGCAATAAGTTGGTGAAAAACTGTGAGGTTATGCAAATATCCTAATTGTGAACGAAACAGTGTAATAGAGCGTTTTTTAATACAAGTGCGAATGTTAGGCTAGGTTAAGATATGAACCGTCGTAAAACCGCATTAATCAATGTCACTTAGTGAGATGCAGTGTTTTTCACCATTACAAGTCGGGAACTGCGATATCTAATGTGAAAGCGCTTGCAAACGTCGTTAGGTTAGGTTAGGTTAGGTTAGGTTAGGTTAGGTTAGGTTAGGTTACGTTAGGTTAGGTTAGGTTAGGTTTGGTTAGGTTAGGTTAGGTTAGGTTAGGTTAGGGTATGTTAGGTAAGGTTTGGTTAGGTTAGGTTAGGTTAGGTTGGTTTAGGTAAGGTTAGGTTAGGTTAAGATATGAACTGCGCTAAAACCGCGTTAAACAATGTCACTTAGTGAGATGCTGTGTTTTTCACCATTACAAGTCGGGAACTGCGATATCTAATGTGAAAGCGCATGAAACCGTCGTAATCTTGTAGAAAACATTGTAAAGTAGCGAATAAAACGTTTTCTAACGATAGAAGTGCGAAGGTCCGGTTAGTTTGAGTTATGTTAGTTTAAGCTAGGTAGCGTCGTGAAACCACCAAAAACGACGTCATCTAACGAGATAGTGTTGTTTTAATGCGAGTACGAAACTGCGACAGGTAAAATGTTGTGAAAGCACTCAAAACGGCATGAACAAGCCAAATACTGCGTGTTGTACCGTTACAAGTGCGAAACTGCTATGTTGTGACATTCTCGGTAAAGCGCTTGCAAGTATCGTGAAACCTTAAAGAACGATGTCATTTAGCGAGATACAGCGTTCTGTACTGTAATAAGTTGGTGAGAAACTGTGAGGTCAAGCAAATATCGTAATTGTGAACGAAACAGTGTAATTGAGCGTCTTTAGATACAAGTGCGAATGTTAGGTTAGGTTGACATATCAACCGTCGTAAAACCGCATTAAACAATGTCACTTAGTGAGATGTAGTGTTTTTCAACATTACAAGTCGGGAACTACGATATCTATGTGAAAGCGCATGAAACCGTCGTAATCTTGTAGAAAACATTGTAAAGTTGCGAGTAAAACGTTTTCTAACGATAGAAGTGCGAAGGTTAGGTTAGGTTAGGTTAGTTTAAGCTAGGTAGCGTCGTGAAACTACCAAAAACGACGTCATCTAACGAGATAGTGTTGTTTTATTGCGAGTATTAAACTGCGATAGGTAAAATGTTGTGAATGCACACAAAACGGCATGAACAAGCCAAATACTGCGTGTTCTACCGTTACAAGTGCGAAACTGCTATATTGTGATATTCTCGTTAAAGCGCATGCAAGCATCGTGAAACCTTAAAGAACGATGTCATTTAGCGAGATACAGCGTTCTGTACTGCAATAAGTTGGTGAAAAACTGTGAGGTTATGCAAATATCGTAATTGTGAACGAAACAGTGTAATAGAGCGTTTTTCAATACAAGTACGAATGTTAGGTTAGGTTAAGATATGAACCATCGTAAAACCGCATTAAACAATGTCACTTAGTGAGATGCAGTGTTTTTCACCATTACAAGTTGGGAACTGCGATATCTAATGTGAAAGTACTTGCAAACGTCGTTAGGTTAGGTTAGGTTAGGTTAGGTTACGTTAGGTTAGGTTTGGTTAGGTTAGGTTAGGTTAGGTTATGTTAGGTTAGGTTGGGTTAGGTTAGGTTAGGTTACGTTAGGTTAAGGTATGAACCGTCGTAAAACCGCAATAAACAATGTCACTTAGTGAGATGCAGTGTTTTTCACCTTTACAAGTTGGGAACTGCGATATCTAATGTGAAAGCGCTTGAAACCGTCGTAATGTTGTAGAAAGCAATGTAAAGTAGCGAGTAAAACGTTTTCTAACGATAGAAGTGCGAAGGTTATGTTAGGTTGAGTTATGTTAGTTTAAGCTAGGTAGCGTCGTGAAACCGCCAAAAACGACGTCATCTAACGAGATAGTGTTGTTTTATTGCGAGTACGAAACTGCGATAGGCAAAATGTTGTGAAAGCACACAAAACGGCATGAACAAGCCAAATACTGCGTGTTGTACCGTTACAAGTGCGAAAGTGCTATGTTGTGACATTCTCGGTAAAGCGCATGCAAGTATCGTGAAACCTTAAAGAACGATGTCATTTAGCGAGATACAGCGTTCTGTACTGTAATAAGTTGGTGAGAAACTGTGAGGTCAAGCAAATATCGTAATTGTGAACGAAACAGTGTAATTGAGCGTCTTTAGATACAAGTGCGAATGTTAGGTTAGGTTGACATATCAACCGTCGTAAAACCGCATTTAGCAATGTCACTTAGTGAGATGTAGTGTTTTACAACATTACAAGTCGGGAACTACAATATCTAATGTGAAAGCGCATGAAACCGTCGTAATCTTGTAGAAAACATTGTAAAGTGGCGAGTAAAACGTTTTCTAACGATAGAAGTGCGAAGGTTAGGTTAGGTTAGGTTAGTTTAAGCTAGGTAGCGTCGTGAAACTACCAAAAACGACGTCATCTAACGAGATAGTGTTGTTTTATAGCGAGTATTAAACTGCGATAGGTGAAATGTTGTGAAAGCACACAAAACGGCATGAACAAGCCAAATACTGCGTGTTCTACCGTTACAAGTGCGAAACTCCTATATTGTGATATTCTCGTTAAATCGCATGCAAGCATCGTGAAACCTTAAAGAACAATGTCATTTAGCGAGATACAGCGTTCTGTACTGCAATAAGTTGGTGAAAAACTGTGAGGTTATGCAAATATCGTAATTGTGAACAAAACAGTGTAATAGAGCGTTTTTAGATACAAGTGCGAATGTTAGGTTAGGTTAAGATATGAACCGTCGTAAAACCGCATTAAACAATGTCAATTACTGAGATGCAGTGTTTTTCACCATTAAAAGTGGGGAACTGCGATATTTAATGTGAAAGCGCTTGCAACCGTCGTTAGGTTAGGTTAGGTTAGGTTAGGTTAGGTTTGGTTAGGTTAGGTTAGGTTAGGTTAGGTTAGATTAGGTTAGGTTGGGTTAGGTTAGGTTAGGTTAGGTTAGGTTAGGTTAGGTTGGGTTAGGTTAGGTTAGGTTAGGTTAGGTTACGTTAGGTTAGGTTACGTTAGGTTAGGTTAGGTTAGGTTACGTTAGGTTAGGTTAGGTTAGGTAAGGATAATTTGGTTAGGTTAGGTAAGGTTAGGTTAGGTTAGGTTAGGTTGGGTTGGGTGTTGTTGGGTTGGGTTGGGTTGGGTTAGGTTGGGTTAGGTTAGGTTAGGTTACGTTAGGTTAGGTTAGGTTAGGTTACGTTAGGTTATGTTAGGTTAGGTTAGGTTACGTTAGGTTAGGTTAGGTCAGGTAAGGTTAGGTTACGTTAGAATAGGTTAGGTTAGGTTACGTTAGGTTAGGTTAAGTTAGGTTAGGTTAGGTTTGGTTAGGTTAGGTTAGGTTAGCTTAGGTTAGGTTAGGTTGGGTTGGGTTGGGTTAGGTTGGGTTAGGTTAGGTTAGGTTAGGTTAGGTTGGGTTAGGTTAGTTTAGGTTAGGTTAGGTTAGGTTAGGTTAAGTTGGGTTGGGTTAGGTTAGGTTAGGTTAGGTAAGGTTAGGTTAGGTTAGGTTAGGTTAAGGTATGAACCGTCGTAAAACCGCATTAAACAATGTCACTTAGTGAGATGCAGTGTTTTTCACCTTTACAAGTTGGGAACTGTGATATCTAATGTGAAAGTGCTTGAAACCGTCGTAATGTTGTAGAAAGCAATGTAAAGTAGCGAGTAAAACGTTTTCTAACGATAGAAGTGCGAAGGTCATGTTAGGTTGAGTTATGTTAGTTTAAGCTAGGTAGCGTCTTGAAACTACCAAAAACAACGTCATCTAACGAGATAGAGTTGTTTTATTGCGAGTACGAAACTGCGATAGGTGAAATGTGAATGCACACAAAACGGCATGAACAAGCCAAATACTGCGTGTTCTACCGTTACAAGTGCGAAACTGCTATATTGTGATATTCTCGTTAAAGCGCATGCAAGCATCGTGAAACCTTAAAGAACAATGTCATTTAGCGAGATACAGCGTTCTGTACTGCAATAAGTTGGTGAAAAACTGTGAGGTTATGCAAATATCTTATTGTGAACGAAACAGTGTAATAGAGCGTTTTTTAATACAAGTGCGAATGTTAGGTTAGGTTAAGATATGAACCGTCGTAAAACCGCATTAATCAATGTCACTTAGTGAGATGCAGTGTTTTTCACCATTACAAGTCGGGAACTGCGATATCTAATGTGAAAGCGCTTGCAAACGTCGTTAGGTTAGGTTAGGTTAGGTTAGGTTACGTTAGGTTAGGTTAGGTTAGGTTAGGTTACGTTAGGTTAAGGTATGAACCGTCGTAAAACCGCAATAAACAATGTCACTTAGTGAGATGCAGTGTTTTTCACCTTTACAAGTTGGGAACTGCGATATCTAATGTGAAAGCGCTTAAAACCGTCGTAATGTTGTTGAAAGCTATGTGAAGTAGCGAGTAAAACGTTTTCTAACGATAGAAGTGCGAAGGTTATGTTAGGTTGAGTTATGTTAGTTTAAGCTAGGTAGCGTCGTGAAACCACCAAAAACGACGTCATCTAACGAGATAGTGTTGTTTTATTGCGAGTACGAAACTGCGATAGGTAAAATGTTGTGAAAGCACACAAAACGGCATGAACAAGCCAAATACTGCGTGTTGTACCGTTACAAGTGCGAAACTGCTATGTTGTGACATTCTCGGTAAAGCGCATGCAAGTATCGTGAAACCTTAAAGAACGATGTCATTTAGCGAGATACAGCGTTCTGTACTGTAATAAGTTGGTGAGAAACTGTGAGGTCAAGCAAATATCGTAATTGTGAACGAACCAGTGTAATTGAGCGTCTTTAGATACAAGTGCGAATGTTAGGTTAGGTTGACATATCAACCGTCGTAAAACCGCATTAAACAATGTCACTTAGTGAGATGTAGTGTTTTTCAACATTACAAGTCGGGAACTACGATATCTAATGTGAAAGCGCATGAAACCGTCGTAATCTTGTGGAAAACATTGTAAAGTGGCGAGTAAAATGTTTTCTAACGATAGAAGTGCGAAGGTTAGGTTAGGTTAGGTTAGTTTAAGCTAGGTAGCGTCGTGAAACTACCAAAAACGACGTCATCTAACGAGATAGTGTTGTTTTATAGCGAGTATTAAACTGCGATAGGTAAAATGTTGTGAATGCACACAAAACGGCATGAACAAGCCAAATACTGCGTGTTCTACCGTTACAAGTGCGAAACTGCTATATTGTGATATTCTCGTTAAAGCGCATGCAAGCATCGTGAAACCTTAAAGAACGATGTCATTTAGCGAGATACAGCGTTCTGTACTGCAATAAGTTGGTGAAAAACTGTGAGGTTATGCAAATATCGTAATTGTGAACGAAACAGTGTAATAGAGCGTTTTTCAATACAAGTACGAATGTTAGGTTAGGTTAAGATATGAACCATCGTAAAACCGCATTAAACAATGTCACTTAGTGAGATGCAGTGTTTTTCACCATTACAAGTTGGGAACTGCGATATCTAATGTGAAAGTACTTGCAAACGTCGTTAGGTTAGGTTAGGTTAGGTTAGGTTACGTTAGGTTAGGTTTGGTTAGGTTAGGTTAGGTTAGGTTATGTTAGGTTAGGTTGGGTTAGGTTAGGTTAGGTTACGTTAGGTTAAGGTATGAACCGTCGTAAAACCGCAATAAACAATGTCACTTAGTGAGATGCAGTGTTTTTCACCTTTACAAGTTGGGAACTGCGATATCTAATGTGAAAGCGCTTGAAACCGTCGTAATGTTGTAGAAAGCAATGTAAAGTAGCGAGTAAAACGTTTTCTAACGATAGAAGTGCGAAGGTTATGTTAGGTTGAGTTATGTTAGTTTAAGCTAGGTAGCGTCGTGAAACCGCCAAAAACGACGTCATCTAACGAGATAGTGTTGTTTTATTGCGAGTACGAAACTGCGATAGGCAAAATGTTGTGAAAGCACACAAAACGGCATGAACAAGCCAAATACTGCGTGTTGTACCGTTACAAGTGCGAAAGTGCTATGTTGTGACATTCTCGGTAAAGCGCATGCAAGTATCGTGAAACCTTAAAGAACAATGTCATTTAGCGAGATACAGCGTTCTGTACTGTAATAAGTTGGTGAAAAACTGTGAGGTTATGCAAATATCCTAATTGTGAACGAAACAGTGTAATAGAGCGTTTTTTAATACAAGTGCGAATGTTAGGCTAGGTTAAGATATGAACCGTCGTAAAACCGCATTAATCAATGTCACTTAGTGAGATGCAGTGTTTTTCACCATTACAAGTCGGGAACTGCGATATCTAATGTGAAAGCGCTTGCAAACGTCGTTAGGTTAGGTTAGGTTAGGTTAGGTTAGGTTAGGTTAGGTTACGTTAGGTTAGGTTAGGTTAGGTTTGGTTAGGTTAGGTTAGGTTAGGTTAGGTTAGGGTATGTTAGGTAAGGTTTGGTTAGGTTAGGTTAGGTTAGGTTGGTTTAGGTAAGGTTAGGTTAGGTTAAGATATGAACTGCGCTAAAACCGCGTTAAACAATGTCACTTAGTGAGATGCTGTGTTTTTCACCATTACAAGTCGGGAACTGCGATATCTAATGTGAAAGCGCATGAAACCGTCGTAATCTTGTAGAAAACATTGTAAAGTAGCGAATAAAACGTTTTCTAACGATAGAAGTGCGAAGGTCCGGTTAGTTTGAGTTATGTTAGTTTAAGCTAGGTAGCGTCGTGAAACCACCAAAAACGACGTCATCTAACGAGATAGTGTTGTTTTAATGCGAGTACGAAACTGCGACAGGTAAAATGTTGTGAAAGCACTCAAAACGGCATGAACAAGCCAAATACTGCGTGTTGTACCGTTACAAGTGCGAAACTGCTATGTTGTGACATTCTCGGTAAAGCGCTTGCAAGTATCGTGAAACCTTAAAGAACGATGTCATTTAGCGAGATACAGCGTTCTGTACTGTAATAAGTTGGTGAGAAACTGTGAGGTCAAGCAAATATCGTAATTGTGAACGAAACAGTGTAATTGAGCGTCTTTAGATACAAGTGCGAATGTTAGGTTAGGTTGACATATCAACCGTCGTAAAACCGCATTAAACAATGTCACTTAGTGAGATGTAGTGTTTTTCAACATTACAAGTCGGGAACTACGATATCTATGTGAAAGCGCATGAAACCGTCGTAATCTTGTAGAAAACATTGTAAAGTTGCGAGTAAAACGTTTTCTAACGATAGAAGTGCGAAGGTTAGGTTAGGTTAGGTTAGTTTAAGCTAGGTAGCGTCGTGAAACTACCAAAAACGACGTCATCTAACGAGATAGTGTTGTTTTATTGCGAGTATTAAACTGCGATAGGTAAAATGTTGTGAATGCACACAAAACGGCATGAACAAGCCAAATACTGCGTGTTCTACCGTTACAAGTGCGAAACTGCTATATTGTGATATTCTCGTTAAAGCGCATGCAAGCATCGTGAAACCTTAAAGAACGATGTCATTTAGCGAGATACAGCGTTCTGTACTGCAATAAGTTGGTGAAAAACTGTGAGGTTATGCAAATATCGTAATTGTGAACGAAACAGTGTAATAGAGCGTTTTTCAATACAAGTACGAATGTTAGGTTAGGTTAAGATATGAACCATCGTAAAACCGCATTAAACAATGTCACTTAGTGAGATGCAGTGTTTTTCACCATTACAAGTTGGGAACTGCGATATCTAATGTGAAAGTACTTGCAAACGTCGTTAGGTTAGGTTAGGTTAGGTTAGGTTACGTTAGGTTAGGTTTGGTTAGGTTAGGTTAGGTTAGGTTATGTTAGGTTAGGTTGGGTTAGGTTAGGTTAGGTTACGTTAGGTTAAGGTATGAACCGTCGTAAAACCGCAATAAACAATGTCACTTAGTGAGATGCAGTGTTTTTCACCTTTACAAGTTGGGAACTGCGATATCTAATGTGAAAGCGCTTGAAACCGTCGTAATGTTGTAGAAAGCAATGTAAAGTAGCGAGTAAAACGTTTTCTAACGATAGAAGTGCGAAGGTTATGTTAGGTTGAGTTATGTTAGTTTAAGCTAGGTAGCGTCGTGAAACCGCCAAAAACGACGTCATCTAACGAGATAGTGTTGTTTTATTGCGAGTACGAAACTGCGATAGGCAAAATGTTGTGAAAGCACACAAAACGGCATGAACAAGCCAAATACTGCGTGTTGTACCGTTACAAGTGCGAAAGTGCTATGTTGTGACATTCTCGGTAAAGCGCATGCAAGTATCGTGAAACCTTAAAGAACGATGTCATTTAGCGAGATACAGCGTTCTGTACTGTAATAAGTTGGTGAGAAACTGTGAGGTCAAGCAAATATCGTAATTGTGAACGAAACAGTGTAATTGAGCGTCTTTAGATACAAGTGCGAATGTTAGGTTAGGTTGACATATCAACCGCCGTAAAACCGCATTTAGCAATGTCACTTAGTGAGATGTAGTGTTTTACAACATTACAAGTCGGGAACTACAATATCTAATGTGAAAGCGCATGAAACCGTCGTAATCTTGTAGAAAACATTGTAAAGTGGCGAGTAAAACGTTTTCTAACGATAGAAGTGCGAAGGTTAGGTTAGGTTAGGTTAGTTTAAGCTAGGTAGCGTCGTGAAACTACCAAAAACGACGTCATCTAACGAGATAGTGTTGTTTTATAGCGAGTATTAAACTGCGATAGGTGAAATGTTGTGAAAGCACACAAAACGGCATGAACAAGCCAAATACTGCGTGTTCTACCGTTACAAGTGCGAAACTCCTATATTGTGATATTCTCGTTAAATCGCATGCAAGCATCGTGAAACCTTAAAGAACAATGTCATTTAGCGAGATACAGCGTTCTGTACTGCAATAAGTTGGTGAAAAACTGTGAGGTTATGCAAATATCGTAATTGTGAACAAAACAGTGTAATAGAGCGTTTTTAGATACAAGTGCGAATGTTAGGTTAGGTTAAGATATGAACCGTCGTAAAACCGCATTAAACAATGTCAATTACTGAGATGCAGTGTTTTTCACCATTAAAAGTGGGGAACTGCGATATTTAATGTGAAAGCGCTTGCAACCGTCGTTAGGTTAGGTTAGGTTAGGTTAGGTTAGGTTTGGTTAGGTTAGGTTAGGTTAGGTTAGGTTAGATTAGGTTAGGTTGGGTTAGGTTAGGTTAGGTTAGGTTAGGTTAGGTTAGGTTGGGTTAGGTTAGGTTAGGTTAGGTTAGGTTACGTTAGGTTAGGTTACGTTAGGTTAGGTTAGGTTAGGTTACGTTAGGTTAGGTTAGGTTAGGTAAGGATAATTTGGTTAGGTTAGGTAAGGTTAGGTTAGGTTAGGTTAGGTTGGGTTGGGTGTTGTTGGGTTGGGTTGGGTTGGGTTAGGTTGGGTTAGGTTAGGTTAGGTTACGTTAGGTTAGGTTAGGTTAGGTTACGTTAGGTTATGTTAGGTTAGGTTAGGTTACGTTAGGTTAGGTTAGGTCAGGTAAGGTTAGGTTACGTTAGAATAGGTTAGGTTAGGTTACGTTAGGTTAGGTTAAGTTAGGTTAGGTTAGGTTTGGTTAGGTTAGGTTAGGTTAGCTTAGGTTAGGTTAGGTTGGGTTGGGTTGGGTTAGGTTGGGTTAGGTTAGGTTAGGTTAGGTTAGGTTGGGTTAGGTTAGTTTAGGTTAGGTTAGGTTAGGTTAGGTTAAGTTGGGTTGGGTTAGGTTAGGTTAGGTTAGGTAAGGTTAGGTTAGGTTAGGTTAGGTTAAGGTATGAACCGTCGTAAAACCGCATTAAACAATGTCACTTAGTGAGATGCAGTGTTTTTCACCTTTACAAGTTGGGAACTGTGATATCTAATGTGAAAGTGCTTGAAACCGTCGTAATGTTGTAGAAAGCAATGTAAAGTAGCGAGTAAAACGTTTTCTAACGATAGAAGTGCGAAGGTCATGTTAGGTTGAGTTATGTTAGTTTAAGCTAGGTAGCGTCTTGAAACTACCAAAAACAACGTCATCTAACGAGATAGAGTTGTTTTATTGCGAGTACGAAACTGCGATAGGTGAAATGTGAATGCACACAAAACGGCATGAACAAGCCAAATACTGCGTGTTCTACCGTTACAAGTGCGAAACTGCTATATTGTGATATTCTCGTTAAAGCGCATGCAAGCATCGTGAAACCTTAAAGAACAATGTCATTTAGCGAGATACAGCGTTCTGTACTGCAATAAGTTGGTGAAAAACTGTGAGGTTATGCAAATATCTTATTGTGAACGAAACAGTGTAATAGAGCGTTTTTTAATACAAGTGCGAATGTTAGGTTAGGTTAAGATATGAACCGTCGTAAAACCGCATTAATCAATGTCACTTAGTGAGATGCAGTGTTTTTCACCATTACAAGTCGGGAACTGCGATATCTAATGTGAAAGCGCTTGCAAACGTCGTTAGGTTAGGTTAGGTTAGGTTAGGTTACGTTAGGTTAGGTTAGGTTAGGTTAGGTTACGTTAGGTTAAGGTATGAACCGTCGTAAAACCGCAATAAACAATGTCACTTAGTGAGATGCAGTGTTTTTCACCTTTACAAGTTGGGAACTGCGATATCTAATGTGAAAGCGCTTAAAACCGTCGTAATGTTGTTGAAAGCTATGTGAAGTAGCGAGTAAAACGTTTTCTAACGATAGAAGTGCGAAGGTTATGTTAGGTTGAGTTATGTTAGTTTAAGCTAGGTAGCGTCGTGAAACCACCAAAAACGACGTCATCTAACGAGATAGTGTTGTTTTATTGCGAGTACGAAACTGCGATAGGTAAAATGTTGTGAAAGCACACAAAACGGCATGAACAAGCCAAATACTGCGTGTTGTACCGTTACAAGTGCGAAACTGCTATGTTGTGACATTCTCGGTAAAGCGCATGCAAGTATCGTGAAACCTTAAAGAACGATGTCATTTAGCGAGATACAGCGTTCTGTACTGTAATAAGTTGGTGAGAAACTGTGAGGTCAAGCAAATATCGTAATTGTGAACGAACCAGTGTAATTGAGCGTCTTTAGATACAAGTGCGAATGTTAGGTTAGGTTGACATATCAACCGTCGTAAAACCGCATTAAACAATGTCACTTAGTGAGATGTAGTGTTTTTCAACATTACAAGTCGGGAACTACGATATCTAATGTGAAAGCGCATGAAACCGTCGTAATCTTGTGGAAAACATTGTAAAGTGGCGAGTAAAATGTTTTCTAACGATAGAAGTGCGAAGGTTAGGTTAGGTTAGGTTAGTTTAAGCTAGGTAGCGTCGTGAAACTACCAAAAACGACGTCATCTAACGAGATAGTGTTGTTTTATAGCGAGTATTAAACTGCGATAGGTGAAATGTTGTGAAAGCACACAAAACGGCATGAACAAGCCAAATACTGCGTGTTCTACCGTTACAAGTGCGAAACTGCTATATTGTGATATTCTCGTTAAAGCGCATGCAAGCATCGTGAAACCTTAAAGAACAATGTCATTTAGCGAGATACAGCGTTCTGTACTGCAATAAGTTGGTGAAAAACTGTGAGGTTATGCAAATATCCTAATTGTGAACGAAACAGTGTAATAGAGCGTTTTTTAATACAAGTGCGAATGTTAGGCTAGGTTAAGATATGAACCGTCGTAAAACCGCATTATTCAATGTCACTTAGTGAGATGCAGTGTTTTTCACCATTACAAGTCGGGAACTGCGATATCTAATGTGAAAGCGCTTGCAAACGTCGTTAGGTTAGGTTAGGTTAGGTTAGGTTAGGTTAGGTTAGGTTACGTTAGGTTAGGTTAGGTTAGGTTTGGTTAGGTTAGGTTAGGTTAGGTTAGGTTAGGGTATGTTAGGTAAGGTTTGGTTAGGTTAGGTTAGGTTAGGTTGGTTTAGGTAAGGTTAGGTTAGGTTAAGATATGAACCGCGCTAAAACCGCGTTAAACAATGTCACTTAGTGAGATGCTGTGTTTTTCACTATTACAAGTCGGGAACTGCGATATCTAATGTGAAAGCGCATGAAACCGTCGTAATCTTGTAGAAAACATTGTAAAGTAGCGAATAAAACGTTTTCTAACGATAGAAGTGCGAAGGTCCGGTTAGTTTGAGTTATGTTAGTTTAAGCTAGGTAGCGTCGTGAAACCACCAAAAACGACGTCATCTAACGAGATAGTGTTGTTTTAATGCGAGTACGAAACTGCGACAGGTGAAATGTTGTGAAAGCACTCAAAACGGCATGAACAAGCCAAATACTGCGTGTTGTACCGTTACAAGTGCGAAACTGCTATGTTGTGACATTCTCGGTAAAGCGCTTGCAAGTATCGTGAAACCTTAAAGAACGATGTCATTTAGCGAGATACAGCGTTCTGTACTGTAATAAGTTGGTGAGAAACTGTGAGGTCAAGCAAATATCGTAATTGTGAACGAAACAGTGTAATTGAGCGTCTTTAGATACAAGTGCGAATGTTAGGTTAGGTTGACATATCAACCGTCGTAAAACCGCATTAAACAATGTCACTTAGTGAGATGTAGTGTTTTTCAACATTACAAGTCGGGAACTACGATATCTATGTGAAAGCGCATGAAACCGTCGTAATCTTGTAGAAAACATTGTAAAGTTGCGAGTAAAACGTTTTCTAACGATAGAAGTGCGAAGGTTAGGTTAGGTTAGGTTAGTTTAAGCTAGGTAGCGTCGTGAAACTACCAAAAACGACGTCATCTAACGAGATAGTGTTGTTTTATTGCGAGTATTAAACTGCGATAGGTAAAATGTTGTGAATGCACACAAAACGGCATGAACAAGCCAAATACTGCGTGTTCTACCGTTACAAGTGCGAAACTGCTATATTGTGATATTCTCGTTAAAGCGCATGCAAGCATCGTGAAACCTTAAAGAACGATGTCATTTAGCGAGATACAGCGTTCTGTACTGCAATAAGTTGGTGAAAAACTGTGAGGTTATGCAAATATCGTAATTGTGAACGAAACAGTGTAATAGAGCGTTTTTCAATACAAGTACGAATGTTAGGTTAGGTTAAGATATGAACCATCGTAAAACCGCATTAAACAATGTCACTTAGTGAGATGCAGTGTTTTTCACCATTACAAGTTGGGAACTGCGATATCTAATGTGAAAGTACTTGCAAACGTCGTTAGGTTAGGTTAGGTTAGGTTACGTTAGGTTAGGTTTGGTTAGGTTAGGTTAGGTTAGGTTAGGTTATGTTAGGTTAGGTTGGGTTAGGTTAGGTTAGGTTACGTTAGGTTAAGGTATGAACCGTCGTAAAACCGCAATAAACAATGTCACTTAGTGAGATGCAGTGTTTTTCACCTTTACAAGTTGGGAACTGCGATATCTAATGTGAAAGCGCTTGAAACCGTCGTAATGTTGTAGAAAGCAATGTAAAGTAGCGAGTAAAACGTTTTCTAACGATAGAAGTGCGAAGGTTATGTTAGGTTGAGTTATGTTAGTTTAAGCTAGGTAGCGTCGTGAAACCGCCAAAAACGACGTCATCTAACGAGATAGTGTTGTTTTATTGCGAGTACGAAACTGCGATAGGCAAAATGTTGTGAAAGCACACAAAACGGCATGAACAAGCCAAATACTGTGTGTTGTACCGTTACAAGTGCGAAAGTGCTATGTTGTGACATTCTCGGTAAAGCGCATGCAAGTATCGTGAAACCTTAAAGAACGATGTCATTTAGCGAGATACAGCGTTCTGTACTGTAATAAGTTGGTGAGAAACTGTGAGGTCAAGCAAATATCGTAATTGTGAACGAAACAGTGTAATTGAGCGTCTTTAGATACAAGTGCGAATGTTAGGTTAGGTTGACATATCAACCGTCGTAAAACCGCATTTAGCAATGTCACTTAGTGAGATGTAGTGTTTTACAACATTACAAGTCGGGAACTACAATATCTAATGTGAAAGCGCATGAAACCGTCGTAATCTTGTAGAAAACATTGTAAAGTGGCGAGTAAAACGTTTTCTAACGATAGAAGTGCGAAGGTTAGGTTAGGTTAGGTTAGTTTAAGCTAGGTAGCGTCGTGAAACTACCAAAAACGACGTCATCTAACGAGATAGTGTTGTTTTATAGCGAGTATTAAACTGCGATAGGTGAAATGTTGTGAAAGCACACAAAACGGCATGAACAAGCCAAATACTGCGTGTTCTACCGTTACAAGTGCGAAACTCCTATATTGTGATATTCTCGTTAAATCGCATGCAAGCATCGTGAAACCTTAAAGAACAATGTCATTTAGCGAGATACAGCGTTCTGTACTGCAATAAGTTGGTGAAAAACTGTGAGGTTATGCAAATATCGTAATTGTGAACAAAACAGTGTAATAGAGCGTTTTTAGATACAAGTGCGAATGTTAGGTTAGGTTAAGATATGAACCGTCGTAAAACCGCATTAAACAATGTCAATTACTGAGATGCAGTGTTTTTCACCATTAAAAGTGGGGAACTGCGATATTTAATGTGAAAGCGCTTGCAACCGTCGTTAGGTTAGGTTAGGTTAGGTTAGGTTAGGTTTGGTTAGGTTAGGTTAGGTTAGGTTAGGTTAGATTAGGTTAGGTTGGGTTAGGTTAGGTTAGGTTAGGTTAGGTTAGGTTGGGTTAGGTTAGGTTAGGTTAGGTTAGGTTACGTTAGGTTAGGTTACGTTAGGTTAGGTTAGGTTAGGTTACGTTAGGTTAGGTTAGGTTAGGTAAGGATAATTTGGTTAGGTTAGGTAAGGTTAGGTTAGGTTAGGTTAGGTTGGGTTGGGTGTTGTTGGGTTGGGTTGGGTTGGGTTAGGTTGGGTTAGGTTAGGTTAGGTTACGTTAGGTTAGGTTAGGTTAGGTTACGTTAGGTTATGTTAGGTTAGGTTAGGTTACGTTAGGTTAGGTTAGGTCAGGTAAGGTTAGGTTACGTTAGAATAGGTTAGGTTAGGTTACGTTAGGTTAGGTTAAGTTAGGTTAGGTTAGGTTTGGTTAGGTTAGGTTAGGTTAGCTTAGGTTAGGTTAGGTTGGGTTGGGTTGGGTTAGGTTGGGTTAGGTTAGGTTAGGTTAGGTTAGGTTGGGTTAGGTTAGTTTAGGTTAGATTAGGTTAGGTTAGGTTAAGTTGGGTTGGGTTAGGTTAGGTTAGGTTAGGTAAGGTTAGGTTAGGTTAGGTTAGGTTAGGTTAAGGTATGAACCGTCGTAAAACCGCATTAAACAATGTCACTTAGTGAGATGCAGTGTTTTTCACCTTTACAAGTTGGGAACTGTGATATCTAATGTGAAAGTGCTTGAAACCGTCGTAATGTTGTAGAAAGCAATGTAAAGTAGCGAGTAAAACGTTTTCTAACGATAGAAGTGCGAAGGTTATGTTAGGTTGAGTTATGTTAGTTTAA
The DNA here is from genome assembly GCF_043290135.1 of Rhipicephalus microplus. Lineage (NCBI taxonomy): Eukaryota > Metazoa > Arthropoda > Arachnida > Ixodida > Ixodidae > Rhipicephalus > Rhipicephalus microplus. The sequence continues at coordinate 899,308 of NW_027464649.1, read as the reverse complement.
GCTAGGTAGCGTCGTGAAACCACCAAAAACGACGTCATCTAACGAGATAGTGTTGTTTTATTGCGAGTACGAAACTGCGATAGGTAAAATGTTGTGAAAGCACACAAAACGGCATGAACAAGCCAAATACTGCGTGTTGTACCGTTACAAGTGCGAAACTGCTATGTTGTGACATTCTCGGTAAAGCGCATGCAAGTATCGTGAAACCTTAAAGAACGATGTCATTTAGCGAGATACAGCGTTCTGTACTGTAATAAGTTGGTGAGAAACTGTGAGGTCAAGCAAATATCGTAATTGTGAACGAACCAGTGTAATTGAGCGTCTTTAGATACAAGTGCGAATGTTAGGTTAGGTTGACATATCAACCGTCGTAAAACCGCATTAAACAATGTCACTTAGTGAGATGTAGTGTTTTTCAACATTACAAGTCGGGAACTACGATATCTAATGTGAAAGCGCATGAAACCGTCGTAATCTTGTGGAAAACATTGTAAAGTGGCGAGTAAAATGTTTTCTAACGATAGAAGTGCGAAGGTTAGGTTAGGTTAGGTTAGTTTAAGCTAGGTAGCGTCGTGAAACTACCAAAAACGACGTCATCTAACGAGATAGTGTTGTTTTATAGCGAGTATTAAACTGCGATAGGTGAAATGTTGTGAAAGCACACAAAACGGCATGAACAAGCCAAATACTGCGTGTTCTACCGTTACAAGTGCGAAACTGCTATATTGTGATATTCTCGTTAAAGCGCATGCAAGCATCGTGAAACCTTAAAGAACAATGTCATTTAGCGAGATACAGCGTTCTGTACTGCAATAAGTTGGTGAAAAACTGTGAGGTTATGCAAATATCCTAATTGTGAACGAAACAGTGTAATAGAGCGTTTTTTAATACAAGTGCGAATGTTAGGCTAGGTTAAGATATGAACCGTCGTAAAACCGCATTATTCAATGTCACTTAGTGAGATGCAGTGTTTTTCACCATTACAAGTCGGGAACTGCGATATCTAATGTGAAAGCGCTTGCAAACGTCGTTAGGTTAGGTTAGGTTAGGTTAGGTTAGGTTAGGTTAGGTTAGGTTACGTTAGGTTAGGTTAGGTTAGGTTTGGTTAGGTTAGGTTAGGTTAGGTTAGGTTAGGGTATGTTAGGTAAGGTTTGGTTAGGTTAGGTTAGGTTAGGTTGGTTTAGGTAAGGTTAGGTTAGGTTAAGATATGAACCGCGCTAAAACCGCGTTAAACAATGTCACTTAGTGAGATGCTGTGTTTTTCACTATTACAAGTCGGGAACTGCGATATCTAATGTGAAAGCGCATGAAACCGTCGTAATCTTGTAGAAAACATTGTAAAGTAGCGAATAAAACGTTTTCTAACGATAGAAGTGCGAAGGTCCGGTTAGTTTGAGTTATGTTAGTTTAAGCTAGGTAGCGTCGTGAAACCACCAAAAACGACGTCATCTAACGAGATAGTGTTGTTTTAATGCGAGTACGAAACTGCGACAGGTAAAATGTTGTGAAAGCACTCAAAACGGCATGAACAAGCCAAATACTGCGTGTTGTACCGTTACAAGTGCGAAACTGCTATGTTGTGACATTCTCGGTAAAGCGCTTGCAAGTATCGTGAAACCTTAAAGAACGATGTCATTTAGCGAGATACAGCGTTCTGTACTGTAATAAGTTGGTGAGAAACTGTGAGGTCAAGCAAATATCGTAATTGTGAACGAAACAGTGTAATTGAGCGTCTTTAGATACAAGTGCGAATGTTAGGTTAGGTTGACATATCAACCGTCGTAAAACCGCATTAAACAATGTCACTTAGTGAGATGTAGTGTTTTTCAACATTACAAGTCGGGAACTACGATATCTATGTGAAAGCGCATGAAACCGTCGTAATCTTGTAGAAAACATTGTAAAGTTGCGAGTAAAACGTTTTCTAACGATAGAAGTGCGAAGGTTAGGTTAGGTTAGGTTAGTTTAAGCTAGGTAGCGTCGTGAAACTACCAAAAACGACGTCATCTAACGAGATAGTGTTGTTTTATTGCGAGTATTAAACTGCGATAGGTAAAATGTTGTGAATGCACACAAAACGGCATGAACAAGCCAAATACTGCGTGTTCTACCGTTACAAGTGCGAAACTGCTATATTGTGATATTCTCGTTAAAGCGCATGCAAGCATCGTGAAACCTTAAAGAACGATGTCATTTAGCGAGATACAGCGTTCTGTACTGCAATAAGTTGGTGAAAAACTGTGAGGTTATGCAAATATCGTAATTGTGAACGAAACAGTGTAATAGAGCGTTTTTCAATACAAGTACGAATGTTAGGTTAGGTTAAGATATGAACCGTCGTAAAACCGCATTAAACAATGTCACTTAGTGAGATGCAGTGTTTTTCACCATTACAAGTTGGGAACTGCGATATCTAATGTGAAAGTACTTGCAAACGTCGTTAGGTTAGGTTAGGTTAGGTTAGGTTACGTTAGGTTAGGTTTGGTTAGGTTAGGTTAGGTTAGGTTATGTTAGGTTAGGTTGGGTTAGGTTAGGTTAGGTTACGTTAGGTTAAGGTATGAACCGTCGTAAAACCGCAATAAACAATGTCACTTAGTGAGATGCAGTGTTTTTCACCTTTACAAGTTGGGAACTGCGATATCTAATGTGAAAGCGCTTGAAACCGTCGTAATGTTGTAGAAAGCAATGTAAAGTAGCGAGTAAAACGTTTTCTAACGATAGAAGTGCGAAGGTTATTTTAGGTTGAGTTATGTTAGTTTAAGCTAGGTAGCGTCGTGAAACCGCCAAAAACGACGTCATCTAACGAGATAGTGTTGTTTTATTGCGAGTACGAAACTGCGATAGGCAAAATGTTGTGAAAGCACACAAAACGGCATGAACAAGCCAAATACTGCGTGTTGTACCGTTACAAGTGCGAAAGTGCTATGTTGTGACATTCTCGGTAAAGCGCATGCAAGTATCGTGAAACCTTAAAGAACGATGTCATATAGCGAGATACAGCGTTCTGTACTGTAATAAGTTGGTGAGAAACTGTGAGGTCAAGCAAATATCGTAATTGTGAACGAAACAGTGTAATTGAGCGTCTTTAGATACAAGTGCGAATGTTAGGTTAGGTTGACATATCAACCGTCGTAAAACCGCATTTAGCAATGTCACTTAGTGAGATGTAGTGTTTTTCAACATTACAAGTCGGGAACTACAATATCTAATGTGAAAGCGCATGAAACCGTCGTAATCTTGTAGAAAACATTGTAAAGTGGCGAGTAAAACGTTTTCTAACGATATAAGTGCGAAGGTTAGGTTAGGTTAGGTTAGTTTAAGCTAGGTAGCGTCGTGAAACTACCAAAAACGACGTCATCTAACGAGATAGTGTTGTTTTATAGCGAGTATTAAACTGCGATAGGTGAAATGTTGTGAAAGCACACAAAACGGCATGAACAAGCCATATACTGCGTGTTCTACCGTTACAAGTGCGAAACTCCTATATTGTGATATTCTCGTTAAATCGCATGCAAGCATCGTGAAACCTTAAAGAACAATGTCATTTAGCGAGATACAGCGTTCTGTACTGCAATAAGTTGGTGAAAAACTGTGAGGTTATGCAAATATCGTAATTGTGAACAAAACAGTGTAATAGAGCGTTTTTAGATACAAGTGCGAATGTTAGGTTAGGTTAAGATATGAACCGTCGTAAAACCGCATTAAACAATGTCAATTACTGAGATGCAGTGTTTTTCACCAATAAAAGTGGGGAACTGCGATATTTAATGTGAAAGCGCTTGCAACCGTCGTTAGGTTAGGTTAGGTTAGGTTAGGTTAGGTTAGGTTTGGTTTGGTTAGGTTAGGTTAGGTTAGGTTAGGTTAGATTAGGTTAGGTTGGGTTGAGTTGGGTTAGGTTAGGTTAGGTTAGGTTAGGTTGGGTTAGGTTAGGTTAGGTTAGGTTACGTTAGGTTAGGTTACGTTAGGTTAGGTTAGGTTAGGTTACGTTAGGTTAGGTTAGGTTAGGTAAGGATGATTTGGTTAGGTTAGGTAAGGTTAGGTTAGGTTAGGTTAGGTTGGGTTGGGTGTTGTTGGGTTGGGTTGGGTTAGGTTGGGTTAGGTTAGGTTAGGTTACGTTAGGTTAGGTTAGGTTAGGTTACGTTAGGTTATGTTAGGTTAGGTTAGGTTACGTTAGGTTAGGTTAGGTCAGGTAAGGTTAGGTTACGTTAGAATAGGTTAGGTTAGGTTTGGTTAGGTTAGGTTAGGTTAGCTTAGGTTAGGTTAGGTTGGGTTGGGTTGGGTTAGGTTGGGTTAGGTTAGGTTAGGTTAGGTTAGGTTGGGTTAGGTTAGTTTAGGTTAGGTTAGGTTAGGTTAGGTTAGGTTAAGTTGGGTTGGGTTAGGTTAGGTTAGGTTAGGTTAGGTAAGGTAAGGTTAGGTTAGGTTAGGTTAGGTTAAGGTATGAACCGTCGTAAAACCGCATTAAACAATGTCACTTAGTGAGATGCAGTGTTTTTCACCTTTACAAGTTGGGAACTGTGATATCTGATGTGAAAGTGCTTGAAACCGTCGTAATGTTGTAGAAAGCAATGTAAAGTAGCGAGTAAAACGTTTTCTAACGATAGAAGTGCGAAGGTCATGTTAGGTTGAGTTATGTTAGTTTAAGCTAGGTAGCGTCGTGAAACTACCAAAAACAACCTCATCTAACGAGATAGAGTTGTTTTATTGCGAGTACGAAACTGCGATAGGTGAAATGTTGTGAATGCACACAAAACGGCATGAACAAGCCAAATACTGCGTGTTCTACCGTTACAAGTGCGAAACTGCTATATTGTGATATTCTCGTTAAAGCGCGTGCAAGCATCGTGAAACCTTAAAGAACAATGTCATTTAGCGAGATACAGCGTTCTGTACTGCAATAAGTTGGTGAAAAACTGTGAGGTTATGCAAATATCGTAATTGTGAACGAAACAGTGTAATAGAGCGTTTTTTAATACAAGTGCGAATGTTAGGTTAGGTTAAGATATGAACCGTCGTAAAACCGCATTAATCAATGTCACTTAGTGAGATGCAGTGTTTTTCACCAATACAAGTCGGGAACTGCGATATCTAATGTGAAAGCGCTTGCAAACGTCGTTAGGTTACGTTAGGTTAGGTTAGGTTAGGTTAGGTTAGGTTACGTTAGGTTAGGTTAGGTTAGGTTTGGTTAGGTTAGGTTAGGTTAGGTTAGGTTAGGGTATGTTAGGTAAGGTTTGGTTAGGTTAGGTTAGGTTAGGTTGGTTTAGGTAAGGTTAGGTTAGGGTAGGTTACGTTAGGTTAGGTTAGGTTAGGTAAGGATAATTTGGTTAGGTTAGGTAAGGTTAGGTTAGGTTAGGTTAGGTTGGGTTGGGTGTTGTTGGGTTGGGTTTGGTTAGGTTGGGTTAGGTTAGGTTAGGTTACGTTAGGTTAGGTTAGGTTAGGTTACGTTAGGTTATGTTAGGTTAGGTTAGGTTACGTTAGGTTAGGTTAGGTCAGGTAAGGTTAGGTTACGTTAGAATAGGTTAGGTTAGGTTACGTTAGGTTAGGTTAAGTTAGGTTAGGTTAGGTTTGGTTAGGTTAGGTTAGGTTAGCTTAGGTTAGGTTAGGTTGGGTTGGGTTAGGTTGGGTTAGGTTAGGTTAGGTTAGGTTAGGTTGGGTTAGGTTAGTTTAGGTTAGGTTAGGTTAGGTTAGGTTAAGTTGGGTTGGGTTAGGTTAGGTTAGGTTAGGTAAGGTTAGGTTAGGTTAGGTTAGGTTAAGGTATGAACCGTCGTAAAACCGCATTAAACAATGTCACTTAGTGAGATGCAGTGTTTTTCACCTTTACAAGTTGGGAACTGTGATATCTAATGTGAAAGTGCTTGAAACCGTCGTAATGTTGTAGAAAGCAATGTAAAGTAGCGAGTAAAACGTTTTCTAACGATAGAAGTGCGAAGGTCATGTTAGGTTGAGTTATGTTAGTTTAAGCTAGGTAGCGTCGTGAAACTACCAAAAACAACGTCATCTAACGAGATAGAGTTGTTTTATTGCGAGTACGAAACTGCGATAGGTGAAATGTGAATGCACACAAAACGGCATGAACAAGCCAAATACTGCGTGTTCTACCGTTACAAGTGCGAAACTGCTATATTGTGATAATCTCGTTAAAGCGCATGCAAGCATCGTGAAACCTTAAAGAACAATGTCATTTAGCGAGATACAGCGTTCTGTACTGCAATAAGTTGGTGAAAAACTGTGAGGTTATGCAAATATCGTAATTGTGAACGAAACAGTGTAATAGAGCGTTTTTCAATACAAGTACGAATGTTAAGTTAGGTTAAGATATGAACCGTCGTAAAACCGCATTAAACAATGTCACTTAGTGAGATGCAGTGTTTTCACCATTACAAGTTGGGAACTGCGATATCTAATGTGAAAGTACTTGCAAACGTCGTTAGGTTAGGTTAGGTTAGGTTAGGTTACGTTAGGTTAGGTTTGGTTAGGTTAGGTTAGGTTAGGTTATGTTAGGTTAGGTTGGGTTAGGTTAGGTTAGGTTACGTTAGGTTAAGGTATGAACCGTCGTAAAACCGCAATAAACAATGTCACTTAGTGAGATGCAGTGTTTTTCACCTTTACAAGTTGGGAACTGCGATATCTAATGTGAAAGCGCTTGAAACCGTCGTAATGTTGTAGAAAGCAATGTAAAGTAGCGAGTAAAACGTTTTCTAACGATAGAAGTGCGAAGGTTATGTTAGGTTGAGTTATGTTAGTTTAAGCTAGGTAGCGTCGTGAAACCGCCAAAAACGACGTCATCTAACGAGATAGTGTTGTTTTATTGCGAGTACGAAACTGCGATAGGCAAAATGTTGTGAAAGCACACAAAACGGCATGAACAAGCCAAATACTGCGTGTTGTACCGTTACAAGTGCGAAAGTGCTATGTTGTGACATTCTCGGTAAAGCGCATGCAAGTATCGTGAAACCTTAAAGAACGATGTCATTTAGCGAGATACAGCGTTCTGTACTGTAATAAGTTGGTGAGAAACTGTGAGGTCAAGCAAATATCGTAATTGTGAACGAACCAGTGTAATTGAGCGTCTTTAGATACAAGTGCGAATGTTAGGTTAGGTTGACATATCAACCGTCGTAAAACCGCATTAAACAATGTCACTTAGTGAGATGTAGTGTTTTTCAACATTACAAGTCGGGAACTACGATATCTAATGTGAAAGCGCATGAAACCGTCGTAATCTTGTGGAAAACATTGTAAAGTGGCGAGTAAAATGTTTTCTAACGATAGAAGTGCGAAGGTTAGGTTAGGTTAGGTTAGTTTAAGCTAGGTAGCGTCGTGAAACTACCAAAAACGACGTCATCTAACGAGATAGTGTTGTTTTATAGCGAGTATTAAACTGCGATAGGTGAAATGTTGTGAAAGCACACAAAACGGCATGAACAAGCCAAATACTGCGTGTTCTACCGTTACAAGTGCGAAACTGCTATATTGTGATATTCTCGTTAAAGCGCATGCAAGCATCGTGAAACCTTAAAGAACAATGTCATTTAGCGAGATACAGCGTTCTGTACTGCAATAAGTTGGTGAAAAACTGTGAGGTTATGCAAATATCCTAATTGTGAACGAAACAGTGTAATAGAGCGTTTTTTAATACAAGTGCGAATGTTAGGCTAGGTTAAGATATGAACCGTCGTAAAACCGCATTATTCAATGTCACTTAGTGAGATGCAGTGTTTTTCACCATTACAAGTCGGGAACTGCGATATCTAATGTGAAAGCGCTTGCAAACGTCGTTAGGTTAGGTTAGGTTAGGTTAGGTTAGGTTAGGTTAGGTTAGGTTACGTTAGGTTAGGTTAGGTTAGGTTTGGTTAGGTTAGGTTAGGTTAGGTTAGGTTAGGGTATGTTAGGTAAGGTTTGGTTAGGTTAGGTTAGGTTAGGTTGGTTTAGGTAAGGTTAGGTTAGGTTAAGATATGAACCGCGCTAAAACCGCGTTAAACAATGTCACTTAGTGAGATGCTGTGTTTTTCACTATTACAAGTCGGGAACTGCGATATCTAATGTGAAAGCGCATGAAACCGTCGTAATCTTGTAGAAAACATTGTAAAGTAGCGAATAAAACGTTTTCTAACGATAGAAGTGCGAAGGTCCGGTTAGTTTGAGTTATGTTAGTTTAAGCTAGGTAGCGTCGTGAAACCACCAAAAACGACGTCATCTAACGAGATAGTGTTGTTTTAATGCGAGTACGAAACTGCGACAGGTAAAATGTTGTGAAAGCACTCAAAACGGCATGAACAAGCCAAATACTGCGTGTTGTACCGTTACAAGTGCGAAACTGCTATGTTGTGACATTCTCGGTAAAGCGCTTGCAAGTATCGTGAAACCTTAAAGAACGATGTCATTTAGCGAGATACAGCGTTCTGTACTGTAATAAGTTGGTGAGAAACTGTGAGGTCAAGCAAATATCGTAATTGTGAACGAAACAGTGTAATTGAGCGTCTTTAGATACAAGTGCGAATGTTAGGTTAGGTTGACATATCAACCGTCGTAAAACCGCATTAAACAATGTCACTTAGTGAGATGTAGTGTTTTTCAACATTACAAGTCGGGAACTACGATATCTATGTGAAAGCGCATGAAACCGTCGTAATCTTGTAGAAAACATTGTAAAGTTGCGAGTAAAACGTTTTCTAACGATAGAAGTGCGAAGGTTAGGTTAGGTTAGGTTAGTTTAAGCTAGGTAGCGTCGTGAAACTACCAAAAACGACGTCATCTAACGAGATAGTGTTGTTTTATTGCGAGTATTAAACTGCGATAGGTAAAATGTTGTGAATGCACACAAAACGGCATGAACAAGCCAAATACTGCGTGTTCTACCGTTACAAGTGCGAAACTGCTATATTGTGATATTCTCGTTAAAGCGCATGCAAGCATCGTGAAACCTTAAAGAACGATGTCATTTAGCGAGATACAGCGTTCTGTACTGCAATAAGTTGGTGAAAAACTGTGAGGTTATGCAAATATCGTAATTGTGAACGAAACAGTGTAATAGAGCGTTTTTCAATACAAGTACGAATGTTAGGTTAGGTTAAGATATGAACCGTCGTAAAACCGCATTAAACAATGTCACTTAGTGAGATGCAGTGTTTTTCACCATTACAAGTTGGGAACTGCGATATCTAATGTGAAAGTACTTGCAAACGTCGTTAGGTTAGGTTAGGTTAGGTTAGGTTACGTTAGGTTAGGTTTGGTTAGGTTAGGTTAGGTTAGGTTATGTTAGGTTAGGTTGGGTTAGGTTAGGTTAGGTTACGTTAGGTTAAGGTATGAACCGTCGTAAAACCGCAATAAACAATGTCACTTAGTGAGATGCAGTGTTTTTCACCTTTACAAGTTGGGAACTGCGATATCTAATGTGAAAGCGCTTGAAACCGTCGTAATGTTGTAGAAAGCAATGTAAAGTAGCGAGTAAAACGTTTTCTAACGATAGAAGTGCGAAGGTTATTTTAGGTTGAGTTATGTTAGTTTAAGCTAGGTAGCGTCGTGAAACCGCCAAAAACGACGTCATCTAACGAGATAGTGTTGTTTTATTGCGAGTACGAAACTGCGATAGGCAAAATGTTGTGAAAGCACACAAAACGGCATGAACAAGCCAAATACTGCGTGTTGTACCGTTACAAGTGCGAAAGTGCTATGTTGTGACATTCTCGGTAAAGCGCATGCAAGTATCGTGAAACCTTAAAGAACGATGTCATATAGCGAGATACAGCGTTCTGTACTGTAATAAGTTGGTGAGAAACTGTGAGGTCAAGCAAATATCGTAATTGTGAACGAAACAGTGTAATTGAGCGTCTTTAGATACAAGTGCGAATGTTAGGTTAGGTTGACATATCAACCGTCGTAAAACCGCATTTAGCAATGTCACTTAGTGAGATGTAGTGTTTTTCAACATTACAAGTCGGGAACTACAATATCTAATGTGAAAGCGCATGAAACCGTCGTAATCTTGTAGAAAACATTGTAAAGTGGCGAGTAAAACGTTTTCTAACGATATAAGTGCGAAGGTTAGGTTAGGTTAGGTTAGTTTAAGCTAGGTAGCGTCGTGAAACTACCAAAAACGACGTCATCTAACGAGATAGTGTTGTTTTATAGCGAGTATTAAACTGCGATAGGTGAAATGTTGTGAAAGCACACAAAACGGCATGAACAAGCCATATACTGCGTGTTCTACCGTTACAAGTGCGAAACTCCTATATTGTGATATTCTCGTTAAATCGCATGCAAGCATCGTGAAACCTTAAAGAACAATGTCATTTAGCGAGATACAGCGTTCTGTACTGCAATAAGTTGGTGAAAAACTGTGAGGTTATGCAAATATCGTAATTGTGAACAAAACAGTGTAATAGAGCGTTTTTAGATACAAGTGCGAATGTTAGGTTAGGTTAAGATATGAACCGTCGTAAAACCGCATTAAACAATGTCAATTACTGAGATGCAGTGTTTTTCACCAATAAAAGTGGGGAACTGCGATATTTAATGTGAAAGCGCTTGCAACCGTCGTTAGGTTAGGTTAGGTTAGGTTAGGTTAGGTTAGGTTTGGTTTGGTTAGGTTAGGTTAGGTTAGGTTAGGTTAGATTAGGTTAGGTTGGGTTGAGTTGGGTTAGGTTAGGTTAGGTTAGGTTAGGTTGGGTTAGGTTAGGTTAGGTTAGGTTACGTTAGGTTAGGTTACGTTAGGTTAGGTTAGGTTAGGTTACGTTAGGTTAGGTTAGGTTAGGTAAGGATGATTTGGTTAGGTTAGGTAAGGTTAGGTTAGGTTAGGTTAGGTTGGGTTGGGTGTTGTTGGGTTGGGTTGGGTTAGGTTGGGTTAGGTTAGGTTAGGTTACGTTAGGTTAGGTTAGGTTAGGTTACGTTAGGTTATGTTAGGTTAGGTTAGGTTACGTTAGGTTAGGTTAGGTCAGGTAAGGTTAGGTTACGTTAGAATAGGTTAGGTTAGGTTTGGTTAGGTTAGGTTAGGTTAGCTTAGGTTAGGTTAGGTTGGGTTGGGTTGGGTTAGGTTGGGTTAGGTTAGGTTAGGTTAGGTTAGGTTGGGTTAGGTTAGTTTAGGTTAGGTTAGGTTAGGTTAGGTTAGGTTAAGTTGGGTTGGGTTAGGTTAGGTTAGGTTAGGTAAGGTAAGGTTAGGTTAGGTTAGGTTAGGTTAAGGTATGAACCGTCGTAAAACCGCATTAAACAATGTCACTTAGTGAGATGCAGTGTTTTTCACCTTTACAAGTTGGGAACTGTGATATCTGATGTGAAAGTGCTTGAAACCGTCGTAATGTTGTAGAAAGCAATGTAAAGTAGCGAGTAAAACGTTTTCTAACGATAGAAGTGCGAAGGTCATGTTAGGTTGAGTTATGTTAGTTTAAGCTAGGTAGCGTCGTGAAACTACCAAAAACAACCTCATCTAACGAGATAGAGTTGTTTTATTGCGAGTACGAAACTGCGATAGGTGAAATGTTGTGAATGCACACAAAACGGCATGAACAAGCCAAATACTGCGTGTTCTACCGTTACAAGTGCGAAACTGCTATATTGTGATATTCTCGTTAAAGCGCGTGCAAGCATCGTGAAACCTTAAAGAACAATGTCATTTAGCGAGATACAGCGTTCTGTACTGCAATAAGTTGGTGAAAAACTGTGAGGTTATGCAAATATCGTAATTGTGAACGAAACAGTGTAATAGAGCGTTTTTTAATACAAGTGCGAATGTTAGGTTAGGTTAAGATATGAACCGTCGTAAAACCGCATTAATCAATGTCACTTAGTGAGATGCAGTGTTTTTCACCAATACAAGTCGGGAACTGCGATATCTAATGTGAAAGCGCTTGCAAACGTCGTTAGGTTACGTTAGGTTAGGTTAGGTTAGGTTAGGTTAGGTTACGTTAGGTTAGGTTAGGTTAGGTTTGGTTAGGTTAGGTTAGGTTAGGTTAGGTTAGGGTATGTTAGGTAAGGTTTGGTTAGGTTAGGTTAGGTTAGGTTGGTTTAGGTAAGGTTAGGTTAGGGTAGGTTACGTTAGGTTAGGTTAGGTTAGGTAAGGATAATTTGGTTAGGTTAGGTAAGGTTAGGTTAGGTTAGGTTAGGTTGGGTTGGGTGTTGTTGGGTTGGGTTTGGTTAGGTTGGGTTAGGTTAGGTTAGGTTACGTTAGGTTAGGTTAGGTTAGGTTACGTTAGGTTATGTTAGGTTAGGTTAGGTTACGTTAGGTTAGGTTAGGTCAGGTAAGGTTAGGTTACGTTAGAATAGGTTAGGTTAGGTTACGTTAGGTTAGGTTAAGTTAGGTTAGGTTAGGTTTGGTTAGGTTAGGTTAGGTTAGCTTAGGTTAGGTTAGGTTGGGTTGGGTTGGGTTAGGTTGGGTTAGGTTAGGTTAGGTTAGGTTAGGTTGGGTTAGGTTAGTTTAGGTTAGGTTAGGTTAGGTTAGGTTAAGTTGGGTTGGGTTAGGTTAGGTTAGGTTAGGTAAGGTTAGGTTAGGTTAGGTTAGGTTAAGGTATGAACCGTCGTAAAACCGCATTAAACAATGTCACTTAGTGAGATGCAGTGTTTTTCACCTTTACAAGTTGGGAACTGTGATATCTAATGTGAAAGTGCTTGAAACCGTCGTAATGTTGTAGAAAGCAATGTAAAGTAGCGAGTAAAACGTTTTCTAACGATAGAAGTGCGAAGGTCATGTTAGGTTGAGTTATGTTAGTTTAAGCTAGGTAGCGTCGTGAAACTACCAAAAACAACGTCATCTAACGAGATAGAGTTGTTTTATTGCGAGTACGAAACTGCGATAGGTGAAATGTGAATGCACACAAAACGGCATGAACAAGCCAAATACTGCGTGTTCTACCGTTACAAGTGCGAAACTGCTATATTGTGATAATCTCGTTAAAGCGCATGCAAGCATCGTGAAACCTTAAAGAACAATGTCATTTAGCGAGATACAGCGTTCTGTACTGCAATAAGTTGGTGAAAAACTGTGAGGTTATGCAAATATCGTAATTGTGAACGAAACAGTGTAATAGAGCGTTTTTCAATACAAGTACGAATGTTAAGTTAGGTTAAGATATGAACCGTCGTAAAACCGCATTAAACAATGTCACTTAGTGAGATGCAGTGTTTTCACCATTACAAGTTGGGAACTGCGATATCTAATGTGAAAGTACTTGCAAACGTCGTTAGGTTAGGTTAGGTTAGGTTAGGTTACGTTAGGTTAGGTTTGGTTAGGTTAGGTTAGGTTAGGTTATGTTAGGTTAGGTTGGGTTAGGTTAGGTTAGGTTACGTTAGGTTAAGGTATGAACCGTCGTAAAACCGCAATAAACAATGTCACTTAGTGAGATGCAGTGTTTTTCACCTTTACAAGTTGGGAACTGCGATATCTAATGTGAAAGCGCTTGAAACCGTCGTAATGTTGTAGAAAGCAATGTAAAGTAGCGAGTAAAACGTTTTCTAACGATAGAAGTGCGAAGGTTATGTTAGGTTGAGTTATGTTAGTTTAAGCTAGGTAGCGTCGTGAAACCGCCAAAAACGACGTCATCTAACGAGATAGTGTTGTTTTATTGCGAGTACGAAACTGCGATAGGCAAAATGTTGTGAAAGCACACAAAACGGCATGAACAAGCCAAATACTGCGTGTTGTACCGTTACAAGTGCGAAAGTGCTATGTTGTGACATTCTCGGTAAAGCGCATGCAAGTATCGTGAAACCTTAAAGAACGATGTCATTTAGCGAGATACAGCGTTCTGTACTGTAATAAGTTGGTGAGAAACTGTGAGGTCAAGCAAATATCGTAATTGTGAACGAAACAGTGTAATTGAGCGTCTTTAGATACAAGTGCGAATGTTAGGTTAGGTTGACATATCAACCGTCGTAAAACCGCATTTAGCAATGTCACTTAGTGAGATGTAGTGTTTTTCAACATTACAAGTCGGGAACTACAATATCTAATGTGAAAGCGCATGAAACCGTCGTAATCTTGTAGAAAACATTGTAAAGTGGCGAGTAAAACGTTTTCTAACGATAGAAGTGCGAAGGTTAGGTTAGGTTAGGTTAGTTTAAGCTAGGTAGCGTCGTGAAACTACAAAAAACGACGTCATCTAACGAGATAGTGTTGTTTTATAGCGAGTATTAAACTGCGATAGGTGAAATGTTGTGAAAGCACACAAAACGGCATGAACAAGCCAAATACTGCGTGTTCTACCGTTACAAGTGCGAAACTCCTATATTGTGATATTCTCGTTAAATCGCATGCAAGCATCGTGAAACCTTAAAGAACAATGTCATTTAGCGAGATACAGCGTTCTGTACTGCAATAAGTTGGTGAAAAACTGTGAGGTTATGCAAATATCGTAATTGTGAACAAAACAGTGTAATAGAGCGTTTTTAGATACAAGTGCGACTGTTAGGTTAGGTTAAGATATGAACCGTCGTAAAACCGCATTAAACAATGTCAATTACTGAGATGCAGTGTTTTTCACCATTAAAAGTGGGGAACTGCGATATTTAATGTGAAAGCGCTTGCAACCGTCGTTAGGTTAGGTTAGGTTAGGTTAGGTTAGGTTTGGTTAGGTTAGGTTAGGTTAGGTTAGGTTAGATTAGGTTAGGTTGGGTTGAGTTGGGTTAGGTTAGGTTAGGTTAGGTTAGGTTGGGTTAGGTTAGGCTAGGTTAGGTTAGGTTACGTTAGGTTAGGTTACGTTAGGTTAGGTTAGGTTAGGTTAGGTTACGTTAGGTTAGGTTAGGTAAGGATAATTTGGTTAGGTTAGGTAAGGTTAGGTTAGGTTAGGTTAGGTTGGGTTGGGTGTTGTTGGGTTGGGTTGGGTTGGGTTAGGTTGGGTTAGGTTAGGTTAGGTTACGTTAGGTTAGGTTAGGTTAGGTTACGTTAGGTTATGTTAGGTTAGGTTAGGTTACGTTAGGTTAGGTTAGGTCAGGTAAGGTTAGGTTACGTTAGAATAGGTTAGGTTAGGTTACGTTAGGTTAGGTTAAGTTAGGTTAGGTTAGGTTTGGTTAGGTTAGGTTAGGTTAGCTTAGGTTAGGTTAGGTTGGGTTGGGTTGGGTTAGGTTGGGTTAGGTTAGGTTAGGTTAGGTTAGGTTGGGTTAGGTTAGTTTAGGTTAGGTTAGGTTAGGTTAGGTTAAGTTGGGTTGGGTTAGGTTAGGTTAGGTTAGGTAAGGTAAGGTTAGGTTAGGTTAGGTTAGGTTAAGGTATGAACCGTCGTAAAACCGCATTAAACAATGTCACTTAGTGAGATGCAGTGTTTTTCACCTTTACAAGTTGGGAACTGTGATATCTGATGTGAAAGTGCTTGAAACCGTCGTAATGTTGTAGAAAGCAATGTAAAGTAGCGAGTAAAACGTTTTCTAACGATAGAAGTGCGAAGGTCATGTTAGGTTGAGTTATGTTAGTTTAAGCTAGGTAGCGTCGTGAAACTACCAAAAACAACGTCATCTAACGAGATAGAGTTGTTTTATTGCGAGTACGAAACTGCGATAGGTGAAATGTTGTGAATGCACACAAAACGGCATGAACAAGCCAAGTACTGCGTGTTCTACCGTTACAAGTGCGAAACTGCTATATTGTGATATTCTCGTTAAAGCGCGTGCAAGCATCGTGAAACCTTAAAGAACAATGTCATTTAGCGAGATACAGCGTTCTGTACTGCAATAAGTTGGTGAAAAACTGTGAGGTTATGCAAATATCGTAATTGTGAACGAAACAGTGTAATAGAGCGTTTTTTAATACAAGTGCGAATGTTAGGTTAGGTTAAGATATGAACCGTCGTAAAACCGCATTAATCAATGTCACTTAGTGAGATGCAGTGTTTTTCACCAATACAAGTCGGGAACTGCGATATCTAATGTGAAAGCGCTTGCAAACGTCGTTAGGTTACGTTAGGTTAGGTTAGGTTAGGTTAGGTTAGGTTAGGTTACGTTAGGTTAGGTTAGGTTAGGTTTGGTTAGGTTAGGTTAGGTTAGGTTAGGTTAGGGTATGTTAGGTAAGGTTTGGTTAGGTTAGGTTAGGTTAGGTTGGTTTAGGTAAGGTTAGGTTAGGTTAGGTTACGTTAGGTTAGGTTAGGTTAGGTAAGGATAATTTGGTTAGGTTAGGTAAGGTTAGGTTAGGTTAGGTTAGGTTGGGTTGGGTGTTGTTGGGTTGGGTTGGGTTAGGTTGGGTTAGGTTAGGTTAGGTTACGTTAGGTTAGGTTAGGTTAGGTTACGTTAGGTTATGTTAGGTTAGGTTAGGTTACGTTAGGTTAGGTTAGGTCAGGTAAGGTTAGGTTACGTTAGAATAGGTTAGGTTAGGTTACGTTAGGGTAGGTTAAGTTAGGTTAGGTTAGGTTTGGTTAGGTTAGGTTAGGTTAGCTTAGGTTAGGTTAGGTTGGGTTGGGTTGGGTTAGGTTGGGTTAGGTTAGGTTAGGTTAGGTTGGGTTAGGTTAGTTTAGGTTAGGTTAGGTTAGGTTAGGTTAAGTTGGGTTGGGTTAGGTTAGGTTAGGTTAGGTAAGGTTAGGTTAGGTTAGGTTAGGTTAAGGTATGAACCGTCGTAAAACCGCAATAAACAATGTCACTTAGTGAGATGCAGTGTTTTTCACCTTTACAAGTTGGGAACTGTGATATCTAATGTGAAAGTGCTTGAAACCGTCGTAATGTTGTAGAAAGCAATGTAAAGTAGCGAGTAAAACGTTTTCTAACGATAGAAGTGCGAAGGTCATGTTAGGTTGAGTTATGTTAGTTTAAGCTAGGTAGCGTCGTGAAACTACCAAAAACAACGTCATCTAACGAGATAGAGTTGTTTTATTGCGAGTACGAAACTGCGATAGGTGAAATGTGAATGCACACAAAACGGCATGAACAAGCCAAATACTGCGTGTTCTACCGTTACAAGTGCGAAACTGCTATATTGTGATATTCTCGTTGAAGCGCATGCAAGCATCGTGAAACCTTAAAGAACAATGTCATTTAGCGAGATACAGCGTTCTGTACTGCAATAAGTTGGTGAAAAACTGTGAGGTTATGTAAATATCGTAATTGTGAACGAAACAGTGTAATAGAGCGTTTTTTAATACAAGTGCGAATGTTAGGTTAGGTTAAGATATGAACCGTCGTAAAACCGCATTAATCAATGTCACTTAGTGAGATGCAGTGTTTTTCACCATTACAAGTCGGGAACTGCGATATCTAATGTGAAAGCGCTTGCAAACGTCGTTAGGTTAGGTTAGGTTAGGTTAGGTTACGTTAGGTTAGGTTAGGTTAGGTTAGGTTAGGTTTGGTTAGGTTTGGTTAGGTTAGGTTAGGTTAGGTTGGTTTAGGTAAGGTTAGGTTAGGTTAAGATATGAACCGCGCTAAAACCGCGTTAAACAATGTCACTTAGTGAGATGCTGTGTTTTTCACCATTACAAGTCGGGAACTGCGATATCTAATGTGAAAGCGCATGAAACCGTCGTAATCTTGTAGAAAACATTGTAAAGTAGCGAATAAAACGTTTTCTAACGATAGAAGTGCGAAGGTCCGGTTAGTTTGAGTTATGTTAGTTTAAGCTAGGTAGCGTCGTGAAACCACCAAAAACGACGTCATCTAACGAGATAGTGTTTTTTTAATGCGAGTACGAAACTGCGACAGGTAAAATGTTGTGAAAGCACTCAAAACGGCATGAACAAGCCAAATACTGCGTGTTGTACCGTTACAAGTGCGAAACTGCTATGTTGTGACATTCTCGGTAAAGCGCTTGCAAGTATCGTGAAACCTTAAAGAACGATGTCATTTAGCGAGATACAGCGTTCTGTACTGTAATAAGTTGGTGAGAAACTGTGAGGTCAAGCAAATATCGTAATTGTGAACGAAAAAGTGTAATTGAGCGTCTTTAGATACAAGTGCGAATGTTAGGTTAGGTTGACATATCAACCGTCGTAAAACCGCATTAAACAATGTCACTTAGTGAGATGTAGTGTTTTTCAACATTACAAGTCGGGAACTACGATATCTATGTGAAAGCGCATGAAACCGTCGTAATCTTGTAGAAAACATTGTAAAGTTGCGAGTAAAACGTTTTCTAACGATAGAAGTGCGAAGGTTAGGTTAGGTTAGGTTAGTTTAAGCTAGGTAGCGTCGTGAAACTACCAAAAACGACGTCATCTAACGAGATAGTGTTGTTTTATTGCGAGTATTAAACTGCGATAGGTAAAATGTTGTGAATGCACACAAAACGGCATGAACAAGCCAAATACTGCGTGTTCTACAGTTACAAGTGCGAAACTGCTATATTGTGATATTCTCGTTAAAGCGCATGCAAGCATCGTGAAACCTTAAAGAACGATGTCATTTAGCGAGATACAGCGTTCTGTACTGCAATAAGTTGGTGAAAAACTGTGAGGTTATGCAAATATCGTAATTGTGAACGAAACAGTGTCATAGAGCGTTTTTCAATACAAGTACGAATGTTAGGTTAGGTTAAGATATGAACCGTCGTAAAACCGCATTAAACAATGTCACTTAGTGAGATGCAGTGTTTTTCACCATTACAAGTTGGGAACTGCGATATCTAATGTGAAAGTACTTGCAAACGTCGTTAGGTTAGGTTAGGTTAGGTTAGGTTACGTTAGGTTAGGTTTGGTTAGGTTAGGTTAGGTTAGGTTATGTTAGGTTAGGTTGGGTTAGGTTAGGTTAGGTTACGTTAGGTTAAGGTATGAACCGTCGTAAAACCGCAATAAACAATGTCACTTAGTGAGATGCAGTGTTTTTCACCTTTACAAGTTGGGAACTGCGATATCTAATGTGAAAGCGCTTGAAACCGTCGTAATGTTGTAGAAAGCAATGTAAAGTAGCGAGTAAAACGTTTTCTAACGATAGAAGTGCGAAGGTTATGTTAGGTTGAGTTATGTTAGTTTAAGCTAGGTAGCGTCGTGAAACCGCCAAAAACGACGTCATCTAACGAGATAGTGTTGTTTTATTGCGAGTACGAAACTGCGATAGGCAAAATGTTGTGAAAGCACACAAAACGGCATGAACAAGCCAAATACTGCGTGTTGTACCGTTACAAGTGCGAAAGTGCTATGTTGTGACATTCTCGGTAAAGCGCATGCAAGTATCGTGAAACCTTAAAGAACGATGTCATTTAGCGAGATACAGCGTTCTGTACTGTAATAAGTTGGTGAGAAACTGTGAGGTCAAGCAAATATCGTAATTGTGAACGAAACAGTGTAATTGAGCGTCTTTAGATACAAGTGCGAATGTTAGGTTAGGTTGACATATCAACCGTCGTAAAGCCGCATTTAGCTATGTCACTTAGTGAGATGTAGTGTTTTTCAACATTACAAGTCGGGAACTACAATATCTAATGTGAAAGCGCATGAAACCGTCGTAATCTTGTAGAAAACATTGTAAAGTGGCGAGTAAAACGTTTTCTAACGATAGAAGTGCGAAGGTTAGGTTAGGTTAGGTTAGTTTAAGCTAGGTAGCGTCGTGAAACTACCAAAAACGACGTCATCTAACGAGATAGTGTTGTTTTATAGCGAGTATTAAACTGCGATAGGTGAAATGTTGTGAAAGCACACAAAACGGCATGAACAAGCCAAATACTGCGTGTTCTACCGTTACAAGTGCGAAACTCCTACATTGTGATATTCTCGTTAAATCGCATGCAAGCATCGTGAAACCTTAAAGAACATACTTGGGTTTTAGCAGCGCGAAAAATGCACAAAAGACAAGAAAGGGACGAGACAAGCACTGACTTCCAACTAAAATTTTATTGACGGGAAGACCGTTAATATGCAATGGAGCACAAAGAGTGAAAAAATGACGTATTTTAAGATACAAATTATCAACTAACGCCATGCCTGCTGCGCCTACCCTCGCATCTCAAGAAACATATCTCTTTATCTGAAAGGGCAACTGAAGACTTGCTTACACATGCGCTGCTTTCAAGCTCCATTTGAGCAGCCTCATAAATTATACGCACGTTTTCCTCTTTAATCTTGCATAGAACTGTTGTTTTTTCAAACAGCGGAGTGCACCCACACGTGCTCACGTGTTGCGCTAAGAAGCCATCTTTTCCGCCACGAACATTATTGGCATGTTCCCGTAAGCGATCGTTAAGGCATCTGCCCGTCTGGCCCACATAACATGCACCGCAAGAAAAAGGGGTCCTGTAAACGACGCCTAACGCGCAGTCCACAAACTGCGTCCTGTGCCTCACCATACACCGTTTTCTCATACTCTTTACGGGGCAGGTCCTGTTTGTCAACTGGGACAACTTATCAGGGGCACTGAAGACCACTTTCACATTGAGGCGCTGTCCTATTTTCTTTAGGCGGTGTGACACAGAATGCATGTACGGAATAACCGCTACCTTTTCCCTCTTCTCCGCTGTGGTGCCATCACTGTTGCAAACAGTGCCCAATCGTTTGCAACAGTGATGGCACCACAGCGGAGAAGAGGGAAAAGGTAGCGGTTATTCCGTACATGCATTCTGTGTCACACCGCCTAAAGAAAATAGGACAGCGCCTCAATGTGAAAGTGGTCTTCAGTGCCCCTGATAAGTTGTCCCAGTTGACAAACAGGACCTGCCCCGTAAAGAGTATGAGAAAACGGTGTATGGTGAGGCACAGGACGCAGTTTGTGGACTGCGCGTTAGGCGTCGTTTACAGGACCCCTTTTTCTTGCGGTGCATGTTATGTGGGCCAGACGGGCAGATGCCTTAACGATCGCTTACGGGAACATGCCAATAATGTTCGTGGCGGAAAAGATGGCTTCTTAGCGCAACACGTGAGCACGTGTGGGTGCACTCCGCTGTTTGAAAAAACAACAGTTCTATGCAAGATTAAAGAGGAAAACGTGCGTATAATTTATGAGGCTGCTCAAATGGAGCTTGAAAGCAGCGCATGTGTAAGCAAGCCTTCAGTTGCCCTTTCAGATAAAGAGATATGTTTCTTGAGATGCGAGGGTAGGCGCAGCAGGCATGGCGTTAGTTGATAATTTGTATCTTAAAATACGTCATTTTTTCACTCTTTGTGCTCCATTGCATATTAACGGTCTTCCCGTCAATAAAATTTTAGTTGGAAGTCAGTGCTTGTCTCGTCCCTTTCTTGTCTTTTGTGCATTTTTCGCGCTGCTAAAACCCAAGTATGCCATACCAACTAGCCCAGTCAACCGCTCTTAAAGAACAATGTCATTTAGCGAGATACAGCGTTCTGTACTGCAATAAGTTGGTGAAAAACTGTGAGGTTATGCAAATATCGTAATTGTGAACAAAACAGTGTAATAGAGCGTTTTTAGATACAAGTGCGAATGTTAGGTTAGGTTAAGATATGAACCGTCGTAAAACCGCATTAAACAATGTCAAATACTGAGATGCAGTGTTTTTCACCATTAAAAGTGGGGAACTGCGATATTTAATGTGAAAGCGCTTGCAACCGTCGTTAGGTTAGGTTAGGTTAGGTTAGGTTTGGTTAGGTTAGGTTAGGTTAGGTTAGATTAGGTTAGGTTGGGTTGAGTTGGGTTAGGTTAGGTTAGGTTAGGTTGGGTTAGGTTAGGTTAGGTTAGGTTAGGTTACGTTAGGTTAGGTTACGTTAGGTTAGGTTAGGTTAGGTTAGGTCAGGTAAGGTTAGGTTACGTTAGAATAGGTTAGGTTAGGTTACGTTAGGTTAGGTTAAGTTAGGTTAGGTTAGGTTTGGTTAGGTTAGGTTAGGTTAGCTTAGGTTAGGTTAGGTTGGGTTGGGTTGGGTTAGGTTGGGTTAGGTTAGGTTAGGTTAGGTTAGGTTGGGTTAGGTTAGTTTAGGTTAGGTTAGGTTAGGTTAGGTTAAGTTGGATTGGGTTAGGTTAGGTTAGGTAAGGTAAGGTAAGGTTAGGTTAGGTTAGGTTAGGTTAAGGTATGAACCGTCGTAAAACCGCATTAAACAATGTCACTTAGTGAGATGCAGTGTTTTTCACCTTTACAAGTTGGGAACTGTGATATCTGATGTGAAAGTGCTTGAAACCGTCGTAATGTTGTAGAAAGCAATGTAAAGTAGCGAGTAAAACGTTTTCTAACGATAGAAGTGCGAAGGTCATGTTAGGTTGAGTTATGTTAGTTTAAGCTAGGTAGCGTCGTGAAACTACCAAAAACAACGTCATCTAACGAGATAGAGTTGTTTTATTGCGAGTACGAAACTGCGATAGGTGAAATGTTGTGAATGCACACAAAACGGCATGAACAAGCCAAATACTGCGTGTTCTACCGTTACAAGTGCGAAACTGCTATATTGTGATATTCTCGTTAAAGCGCGTGCAAGCATCGTGAAACCTTAAAGAACAATGTTATTTAGCGAGATACAGCGTTCTGTACTGCAATAAGTTGGTGAAAAACTGTGAGGTTATGCAAATATCGTAATTGTGAACGAAACAGTGTAATAGAGCGTTTTTTAATACAAGTGCGAATGTTAGGTTAGGTTAAGATATGAACCGTCGTAAAACCGCATTAATCAATGTCACTTAGTGAGATGCAGTGTTTTTCACCAATACAAGTCGGGAACTGCGATATCTAATGTGAAAGCGCTTGCAAACGTCGTTAGGTTACGTTAGGTTAGGTTAGGTTAGGTTAGGTTAGGTTAGGTTAGGTTACGTTAGGTTAGGTTAGGTTAGGTTTGGTTAGGTTAGGTTAGGTTAGGTTAGGGTATGTTAGGTAAGGTTTGGTTAGGTTAGGTTAGGTTAGGTTGGTTTAGGTAAGGTTAGGTTAGGTTAGGTTACGTTAGGTTAGGTTAGGTTAGGTAAGGATAATTTGGTTAGGTTAGGTAAGGTTAGGTTAGGTTAGGTTAGGTTGGGTTGGGTGTTGTTGGGATGGGTTGGGTTAGGTTGGGTTAGGTTAGGTTAGGTTACGTTAGGTTAGGTTAGGTTAGGTTACGTTAGGTTATGTTAGGTTAGGTTAGGTTACGTTAGGTTAGGTTAGGTCAGGTAAGGTTAGGTTACGTTAGAATAGGTTAGGTTAGGTTACGTTAGGTTAGGTTAAGTTAGGTTAGGTTAGGTTTGGTTAGGTTAGGTTAGGTTAGCTTAGGTTAGGTTAGGTTGGGTTGGGTTGGGTTAGGTTGGGTTAGGTTAGGTTAGGTTAGGTTGGGTTAGGTTAGTTTAGGTTAGGTTAGGTTAGGTTAGGTTAAGTTGGGTTGGGTTAGGTTAGGTTAGGTTAGGTAAGGTTAGGTTAGGTTAGGTTAAGGTATGAACCGTCGTAAAACCGCATTAAACAATGTCACTTAGTGAGATGCAGTGTTTTTCACCTTTACAAGTTGGGAACTGTGATATCTAATGTGAAAGTGCTTGAAACCGTCGTAATGTTGTAGAAAGCAATGTAAAGTAGCGAGTAAAACGTTTTCTAACGATAGAAGTGCGAAGGTCATGTTAGGTTGAGTTATGTTAGTTTAAGCTAGGTAGCGTCGTGAAACTACCAAAAACAACGTCATCTAACGAGATAGAGTTGTTTTATTGCGAGTACGAAACTGCGATAGGTGAAATGTGAATGCACACAAAACGGCATGAACAAGCCAAATACTGCGTGTTCTACCGTTACAAGTGCGAAACTGCTATATTGTGATATTCTCGTTAAAGCGCATGCAAGCATCGTGAAACCTTAAAGAACAATGTCATTTAGCGAGATACAGCGTTCTGTACTGCAATAAGTTGGTGAAAAACTGTGAGGTTATGTAAATATCGTAATTGTGAACGAAACAGTGTAATAGAGCGTTTTTTAATACAAGTGCGAATGTTAGGTTAGGTTAAGATATGAACCGTCGTAAAACCGCATTAATCAATGTCACTTAGTGAGATGCAGTGTTTTTCACCATTACAAGTCGGGAACTGCGATATCTAATGTGAAAGCGCTTGCAAACGTCGTTAGGTTAGGTTAGGTTAGGTTAGGTTAGGTTAGGTTAGGTTAGGTTAGGTTAGGTTAGGTTAGATTAGGTTAGGTTGGGTTGAGTTGGGTTAGGTTAGGTTAGGTTGGGTTAGGTTAGGTTAGGTTAGGTTAGGTTAGGTTAGGTTAGGTTGGTTTAGGTAAGGTTAGGTTAGGTTAAGATATGAACCGCGCTAAAACCGCGTTAAACAATGTCACTTAGTGAGATGCTGTGTTTTTCACCATTACAAGTCGGGAACTGCGATATCTAATGTGAAAGCGCATGAAACCGTCGTAATCTTGTAGAAAACATTGTAAAGTAGCGAATAAAACGTTTTCTAACGATAGAAGTGCGAAGGTCCGGTTAGTTTGAGTTATGTTAGTTTAAGCTAGGTAGCGTCGTGAAACCACCAAAAACGACGTCATCTAACGAGATAGTGTTGTTTTAATGCGAGTACGAAACTGCGACAGGTAAAATGTTGTGAAAGCACTCAAAACGGCATGAACAAGCCAAATACTGCGTGTTGTACCGTTACAAGTGCGAAACTGCTATGTTGTGACATTCTCGGTAAAGCGCATGCAAGTATCGTGAAACCTTAAAGAACGATGTCATTTAGCGAGATACAGCGTTCTGTACTGCAATAAGTTGGTGAAAAACTGTGAGGTTATGCAAATATTGTAATTGTGAACGAAACAGTGTAATAGAGCGTTTTTCAATACAAGTACGAATGTTAGGTTAAATTAAGATATGAACCGTCGTAAAACCGCATTAAACAATGTCACTTAGTGAGATGCAGTGTTTTTCACCATTACAAGTTGGGAACTGCGATATCTAATGTGAAAGCACTTGCAAACGTCGTTAGGTTAGGTTAGGTTAGGTTAGGTTAGGTTACGTTAGGTTAGGTTTGGTTAGGTTAGGTTAGGTTAGGTTATGTTAGGTTAGGTTGGGTTAGGTTAGGTTAGGTTACGTTAGGTTAAGGTATGAACCGTCGTAAAACCGCAATAAACAATGTCACTTAGTGAGATGCAGTGTTTTTCACCTTTACAAGTTGGGAACTGCGATATCTAATGTGAAAGCGCTTGAAACCGTCGTAATGTTGTAGAAAGCAATGTAAAGTAGCGAGTAAAGCGTTTTCTAACGATAGAAGTGCGAAGGTTATGTTAGGTTGAGTTATGTTAGTTTAAGCTAGGTAGCGTCGTGAAACCACCAAAAACGACGTCATCTAACGAGATAGTGTTGTTTTATTGCGAGTACGAAACTGCGATAGGCAAAATGTTGTGAAAGCACACAAAACGGCATGAACAAGCCAAATACTGCGTGTTGTACCGTTACAAGTGCGAAAGTGCTATGTTGTGACATTCTCGGTAAAGCGCATGCAAGTATCATGAAACCTTAAAGAACGATGTCATTTAGCGAGATACAGCGTTCTGTACTGTAATAAGTTGGTGAGAAACTGTGAGGTCAAGCAAATATCGTAATTGTGAACGAAACAGTGTAATTGAGCGTCTTTAGATACAAGTGCGAATGTTAGGTTAGGTTGACATATCAACCGTCGTAAAACCGCATTTAGCAATGTCACTTAGTGAGATGTAGTGTTTTTCAACATTACAAGTCGGGAACTACAATATCTAATGTGAAAGCGCATGAAACCGTCGTAATCTTGTAGAAAACATTGTAAAGTGGCGAGTAAAACGTTTTCTAACGATAGAAGTGCGAAGGTTAGGTTAGGTTAGGTTAGTTTAAGCTAGGTAGCGTCGTGAAACTACCAAAAACGACGTCATCTAACGAGATAGTGTTGTTTTATAGCGAGTAATAAACTGCGATAGGTGAAATGTTGTGAAAGCACACAAAACGGCATGAACAAGCCATATACTGCGTGTTCTACCGTTACAAGTGCGAAACTCCTATATTGTGATATTCTCGTTAAATCGCATGCAAGCATCGTGAAACCTTAAAGAAAAATGTCATTTAGCGAGATACAGCGTTCTGTACTGCAATAAGTTGGTGAAAAACTGTGAGGTTATGCAAATATCGTAATTGTGAACAAAACAGTGTAATAGAGTGTTTTTAGATACAAGTGCGAATGTTAGGTTAGGTTAAGATATGAACCGTCGTAAAACCGCATTAAACAATGTCAATTACTGAGATGCAGTGTTTTTCACCATTAAAAGTGGGGAACTGCGATATTTAATGTGAAAGCGCTTGCAACCGTCGTTAGGTTAGGTTAGGTTAGGTTAGGTTAGGTTTGGTTAGGTTAGGTTAGGTTAGGTTAGGTTAGATTAGGTTAGGTTGGGTTGAGTTGGGTTAGGTTAGGTTAGGTTGGGTTAGGTTAGGTTAGGTTAGGTTAGGTTACGTTAGGTTAGGTTACGTTAGGTTAGGTTAGGTTAGGTTACGTTAGGTTAGGTTAGGTTAGGATAATTTGGTTAGGTTAGGTAAGGTTAGGTTAGGTTAGGTTAGGTTGGGTTGGGTGTTGTTGGGTTGGGTTGGGTTGGGTTAGGTTGGGTTAGGTTAGGTTAGGTTACGTTAGGTTAGGTTAGGTTAGGTTACGTTAGGTTATGTTAGGTTAGGTTAGGTTACGTTAGGTTAGGTTAGGTCAGGTAAGGTTAGGTTACGTTAGAATAGGTTAGGTTAGGTTACGTTAGGTTAGGTTAAGTTAGGTTAGGTTAGGTTTGGTTAGGTTAGGTTAGGTTAGCTTAGGTTAGGTTAGGTTGGGTTGGGTTGGGTTAGGTTGGGTTAGGTTAGGTTAGGTTAGGTTGGGTTAGGTTAGTTTAGGTTAGGTTAGGTTAGGTTAGGTTAAGTTGGGTTGGGTTAGGTTAGGTTAGGTTAGGTAAGGTTAGGTTAGGTTAGGTTAGGTTAAGGTATGAACCGTCGTAAAACCGCATTAAACAATGTCACTTAGTGAGATGCAGTGTTTTTCACCTTTACAAGTTGGGAACTGTGATATCTAATGTGAAAGTGCTTGAAAGCGTCGTAATGTTGTAGAAAGCAATGTAAAGTAGTGAGTAAAACGTTTTCTAACGATAGAAGTGCGAAGGTCATGTTAGGTTGAGTTATGTTAGTTTAAGCTAGGTAGCGTCGTGAAACTACCAAAAACAACGTCATCTAACGAGATAGAGTTGTTTTATTGCGAGTACGAAACTGCGATAGGTGAAATGTTGTGAATGCACACAAAACGGCATGAACAAGCCAAATACTGCGTGTTCTACCGTTACAAGTGCGAAACTGCTATATTGTGATATTCTCGTTAAAGCGCATGCAAGCATCGTGAAACCTTAAACAACAATGTCATTTAGCGAGATACAGCGTTCTGTACTGCAATAAGTTGGTGAAAAACTGTGAGGTTATGCAAATATCGTAATTGTGAACGAAACAGTGTAATAGAGCGTTTTTTAATACAAGTGCGAATGTTAGGTTAGGTTAAGATATGAACCGTCGTAAAACCGCATTAATCAATGTCACTTAGTGAGATGCAGTGTTTTTCACCATTACAAGTCGGGAACTGCGATATCTAATGTGAAAGCACTTGCAAACGTCGTTAGGTTAGGTTAGGTTAGGTTAGGTTAGGTTACGTTAGGTTAGGTTTGGTTAGGTTAGGTTAGGTTAGGTTATGTTAGGTTAGGTTGGGTTAGGTTAGGTTAGGTTACGTTAGGTTAAGGTATGAACCGTCGTAAAACCGCAATAAACAATGTCACTTAGTGAGATGCAGTGTTTTTCACCTTTACAAGTTGGGAACTGCGATATCTAATGTGAAAGCGCTTGAAACCGTCGTAATGTTGTAGAAAGCAATGTAAAGTAGCGAGTAAAGCGTTTTCTAACGATAGAAGTGCGAAGGTTATGTTAGGTTGAGTTATGTTAGTTTAAGCTAGGTAGCGTCGTGAAACCACCAAAAACGACGTCATCTAACGAGATAGTGTTGTTTTATTGCGAGTACGAAACTGCGATAGGCAAAATGTTGTGAAAGCACACAAAACGGCATGAACAAGCCAAATACTGCGTGTTGTACCGTTACAAGTGCGAAAGTGCTATGTTGTGACATTCTCGGTAAAGCGCATGCAAGTATCATGAAACCTTAAAGAACGATGTCATTTAGCGAGATACAGCGTTCTGTACTGTAATAAGTTGGTGAGAAACTGTGAGGTCAAGCAAATATCGTAATTGTGAACGAAACAGTGTAATTGAGCGTCTTTAGATACAAGTGCGAATGTTAGGTTAGGTTGACATATCAACCGTCGTAAAACCGCATTTAGCAATGTCACTTAGTGAGATGTAGTGTTTTTCAACATTACAAGTCGGGAACTACAATATCTAATGTGAAAGCGCATGAAACCGTCGTAATCTTGTAGAAAACATTGTAAAGTGGCGAGTAAAACGTTTTCTAACGATAGAAGTGCGAAGGTTAGGTTAGGTTAGGTTAGTTTAAGCTAGGTAGCGTCGTGAAACTACCAAAAACGACGTCATCTAACGAGATAGTGTTGTTTTATAGCGAGTAATAAACTGCGATAGGTGAAATGTTGTGAAAGCACACAAAACGGCATGAACAAGCCATATACTGCGTGTTCTACCGTTACAAGTGCGAAACTCCTATATTGTGATATTCTCGTTAAATCGCATGCAAGCATCGTGAAACCTTAAAGAACAATGTCATTTAGCGAGATACAGCGTTCTGTACTGCAATAAGTTGGTGAAAAACTGTGAGGTTATGCAAATATCGTAATTGTGAACAAAACAGTGTAATAGAGTGTTTTTAGATACAAGTGCGAATGTTAGGTTAGGTTAAGATATGAACCGTCGTAAAACCGCATTAAACAATGTCAATTACTGAGATGCAGTGTTTTTCACCATTAAAAGTGGGGAACTGCGATATTTAATGTGAAAGCGCTTGCAACCGTCGTTAGGTTAGGTTAGGTTAGGTTAGGTTAGGTTTGGTTAGGTTAGGTTAGGTTAGGTTAGGTTAGATTAGGTTAGGTTGGGTTGAGTTGGGTTAGGTTAGGTTAGGTTGGGTTAGGTTAGGTTAGGTTAGGTTAGGTTACGTTAGGTTAGGTTACGTTAGGTTAGGTTAGGTTAGGTTACGTTAGGTTAGGTTAGGTTAGGATAATTTGGTTAGGTTAGGTAAGGTTAGGTTAGGTTAGGTTAGGTTGGGTTGGGTGTTGTTGGGTTGGGTTGGGTTGGGTTAGGTTGGGTTAGGTTAGGTTAGGTTACGTTAGGTTAGGTTAGGTTAGGTTACGTTAGGTTATGTTAGGTTAGGTTAGGTTACGTTAGGTTAGGTTAGGTCAGGTAAGGTTAGGTTACGTTAGAATAGGTTAGGTTAGGTTACGTTAGGTTAGGTTAAGTTAGGTTAGGTTAGGTTTGGTTAGGTTAGGTTAGGTTAGCTTAGGTTAGGTTAGGTTGGGTTGGGTTGGGTTAGGTTGGGTTAGGTTAGGTTAGGTTAGGTTGGGTTAGGTTAGTTTAGGTTAGGTTAGGTTAGGTTAAGTTGGGTT
>NW_027464649.1:562500-565000 GCF_043290135.1 Rhipicephalus microplus | reverse complement strand
CTATATTGTGATATTCTCGTTAAAGCGCATGCAAGCATCGTGAAACCTTAAAGAACAATGTCATTTAGCGAGATACAGCATTCTGTACTGCAATAAGTTGGTGAAAAACTGTGAGGTTATGCAAATATCTTATTGTGAACGAAACAGTGTAATAAAGCGTTTTTTAATACAAGTGCGAATGTTAGGTTAGGTTAAGATATGAACCGTCGTAAAACCGCATTAATCAATGTCACTTAGTGAGATGCAGTGTTTTCCACCATTACAAGTCGGGAACTGCGATATCTAATGTGAAAGCGCTTGCAAACGTCGTTAGGTTAGGTTAGGTTAGGTTAGGTTAGGTTAGGTTACGTTAGGTTAGGTTAGGTTAGGTTTGGTTAGGTTAGGTTAGGTTAGGTTAGGTTAGGGTATGTTAGGTAAGGTTTGGTTAGGTTAGGTTAAGTTGATTTAGGTAAGGTTAGGTTAGGTTAAGATATGAACTGTGCTAAAACCGCGTTAAACAATGTCAGTGAGATGCTGTGTTTTTCACCATTACAAGTCGGGAACTGCGATATCTAATGTGGAAGCGCATGAAACCGTCGTAATCTTGTAGAAAACATTGTAAAGTAGCGAATAAAACGTTTTCTAACGATAGAAGTGCGAAGGTCCGGTTAGTTTGAGTTATGTTAGTTTAAGCTAGGTAGCGTCGTGAAACCACCAAAAACGACGTCATCTAACGAGATAGTGTTGTTTTAATGCGAGTACGAAACTGCGACAGGTAAAATGTTGTGAAAGCACTCAAAACGGCATGAACAAGCCAAATACTGCGTGTTGTACCGTTACAAGTGCGAAACTGCTATGTTGTGACATTCTCGGTAAAGCGCATGCAAGTATCGTGAATCCTTAAAGAACGATGTCATTTAGCGAGATACAGCGTTCTGTACTGTAATAAGTTGGTGAGAAACTGTGAGGTCAAGCAAATATCGTAATTGTGAACGAAACAGTGTAATTGAGCGTCTTTAGATACAAGTGCGAATGTTAGGTTAGGTTGACATATCAACCGTCGTAAAACTGTAATAAACAATGTCACTTAGTGAGATGTAGTGTTTTTCAACATTACAAGTCGGGAACTACGATATCTAATGTGAAAGCGCATGAAACCGTCGTAATCTTGTAGAAAACATTGTAAAATTGCGAGTAAAACGTTTTCTAACGATAGAAGTGCGAAGGTTAGGTTAGGTTAGGTTAGTTTAAGCTAGGTAGCGTCGTGAAACTACCAAAAACGACGTCATCTAACGAGATAGTGTTGTTTTATTGCGAGTATTAAACTGCGATAGGTAAAATGTTGTGAATGCACACAAAACGGCATGAACAAGCCAAATACTGCGTGTTCTACCGTTACAAGTGCGAAACTGCTATATTGTGATATTCTCGTTAAAGCGCATGCAAGCATCGTGAAACCTTAAAGAACAATGTCATTTAGCGAGATACAGCGTTCTGTACTGCAATAAGTTGGTGAAAAACTGTGAGGTTATGCAAATATCGTAATTGTGAACGAAACAGTGTAATAGAGCGTTTTTTAATACAAGTGCGAATGTTAGGTTAGGTTGAGATATGAACCGTCGTAAAACCGCATTAATCAATGTCACTTAGTGAGATGCAGTGTTTTTCACCATTACAAGTCGGGAACTGCGATATCTAATGTGAAAGCGCTTGCAAACG
This sequence comes from Rhipicephalus microplus, assembly GCF_043290135.1. Classification (NCBI taxonomy): domain Eukaryota; kingdom Metazoa; phylum Arthropoda; class Arachnida; order Ixodida; family Ixodidae; genus Rhipicephalus; species Rhipicephalus microplus. The sequence continues at coordinate 563,302 of NW_027464649.1, read as the reverse complement.
TCGTTAGGTTAGGTTAGGTTAGGTTAGGTTAGGTTACGTTAGGTTAGGTTAGGTTAGGTTTGGTTAGGTTAGGTTAGGTTAGGTTAGGTTAGGTTAGGTTACGTTAGGTTAAGGTATGAACCGTCGTAAAACCGCAATAAACAATGTCACTTAGTGAGATGTAGTGTTTTTCAACATTACAAGTCGGGAACTACGATATCTAACGTGAAAGCGCATGAAACCGTCGTAATCTTGTAGAAAGCATTGTAAAGTGGCGAGTAAAACGTTTTCTAACGATAGAAGTGCGAAGGTTAGGTTAGGTTAGGTTAGTTTAAGCTAGGTAGCGTCGTGAAACTACCAAAAACGACGTCATCTAACGAGATAGTGTTGTTTTATTGCGAGTATTAAACTGCGATAGGTAAAATGTTGTGAATGCACACAAAACGGCATGAACAAGCCAAATACTGCGTGTTCTACCGTTACAAGTGCGAAACTGCTATATTGTGATATTCTCGTTAAAGCGCATGCAAGCATCGTGAAACCTTAAAGAACGATGTCATTTAGCGAGATACAGCGTTCTGTACTGCAATAAGTTGGTGAAAAACTGTGAGGTTATGCAAATATCGTAATTGTGAACGAAACAGTGTAATAGAGCGTTTTTCAATACAAGTACGAATGTTAGGTTAGGTTAAGATATGAACCGTCGTAAAACCGCATTAAACAATGTCACTTAGTGAGATGCAGTGTTTTTCACCATTACAAGTTGGGAACTGCGATATCTAATGTGAAAGCGCTTGCAACCGTCGTTAGGTTAGGTTAGGTT
>NW_027464649.1:552500-560000 GCF_043290135.1 Rhipicephalus microplus | reverse complement strand
AGGTTAGGTTAGGTTAGGTTAGGTTTGGTTAGGTTAGGTTAGGTTAGGTTAGATTAGGTTAGGTTGGGTTGAGTTGGGTTAGGTTAGGTTAGGTTGGGTTAGGTTAGGTTAGGTTACGTTAGGTTAGGTTACGTTAGGTTAGGTTAGGTTAGGTAAGGATAATTTGGTTAGGTTAGGTAAGGTTAGGTTAGGTTAGGTTAGGTTGGGTTGGGTGTTGTTGGGTTGGGTTGGGTTGGGTTAGGTTGGGTTAGGTTAGGTTAGGTTACGTTAGGTTAGGTTAGGTTAGGTTACGTTAGGTTATGTTAGGTTAGGTTAGGTTACGTTAGGTTAGGTTAGGTCAGGTAAGGTTAGGTTACGTTAGAATAGGTTAGGTTAGGTTACGTTAGGTTAGGTTAAGTTAGGTTAGGTTAGGTTTGGTTAGGTTAGGTTAGGTTAGGTTAGCTTAGGTTAGGTTAGGTTAGGTTGGGTTGGGTTGGGTTAGGTTGGGTTAGGTTAGGTTAGGTTAGGTTGGGTTAGGTTAGTTTAGGTTAGGTTAGGCTAGGTTAGGTTAAGTTGGGTTGGGTTAGGTTAGGTTAGGTTAGGTAAGGTTAGGTTAGGTTAGGTTAGGTTAAGGTATGAACCGTCGTAAAACCGCATTAAACAATGTCACTTAGTGAGATGCAGTGTTTTTCACCTTTACAAGTTGGGAACTGTGATATCTAATGTGAAAGTGCTTGAAACCGTCGTAATGTTGTAGAAAGCAATGTAAAGTAGCGAGTAAAACGTTTTCTAACGATAGAAGTGCGAAGATCATGTTAGGTTGAGTTATGTTAGTTTAAGCTAGGTAGCGTCGTGAAACTACCAAAAACAACGTCATCTAACGAGATAGAGTTGTTTTATTGCGAGTACGAAACTGCGATAGGTGAAATGTTGTGAATGCACACAAAACGGCATGAACAAGCCAAATACTGCGTGTTCTACCGTTACAAGTGCGAAACTGCTATATTGTGATATTCTCGTTAAAGCGCATGCAAGCATCGTGAAACCTTAAAGAACAATGTCATTTAGCGAGATACAGCGTTCTGTACTGCAATAAGTTGGTGAAAAACTGTGAGGTTATGCAAATATCGTAATTGTGAACGAAACAGTGTAATAGAGCGTTTTTTAATACAAGTGCGAATGTTAGGTTAGGTTAAGATATGAACCGTCGTAAAACCGCATTAATCAATGTCACTTAGTGAGATGCAGTGTTTTTCACCATTACAAGTCGGGAACTGCGATATCTAATGTGAAAGCGCTTGCAAACGTCGTTAGGTTAGGTTAGGTTAGGTTAGGTTAGGTTAGGTTACGTTAGGTTAGGTTAGGTTAGGTTTGGTTAGGTTAGGTTAGGTTAGGTTAGGTTACGTTAGGTTAAGGTATGAACCGTCGTAAAACCGCAATAAACAATGTCACTTAGTGAGATGTAGTGTTTTTCAACATTACAAGTCGGGAACTACGATATCTAACGTGAAAGCGCATGAAACCGTCGTAATCTTGTAGAAAGCATTGTAAAGTGGCGAGTAAAACGTTTTCTAACGATAAAAGTGCGAAGGTTAGGTTAGGTTAGGTTAGTTTAAGCTAGGTAGCGTCGTGAAACTACCAAAAACGACGTCATCTAACGAGATAGTGTTGTTTTATAGCGAGTATTAAACTGCGATAGGTGAAATGTTGTGAAAGCACACAAAACGGCATGAACAAGCCAAATACTGCGTGTTCTACCGTTACAAGTGCGAAACTGCTATATTGTGATATTCTCGTTAAAGCGCATGCAAGCATCGTGAAACCTTAAAGAACAATGTCATTTAGCGAGATACAGCGTTCTGTACTGCAATAAGTTGGTGAAAAACTGTGAGGTTATGCAAATATCTTATTGTGAACGAAACAGTGTAATAGAGCGTTTCTTAATACAAGTGCGAATGTTAGGTTAGGTTAAGATATGAACCGTCGTAAAACCGCATTAATCAATGTCACTTAGTGAGATGCAGTGTTTTTCACCATTACAAGTCGGGAACTGCGATATCTAATGTGAAAGCGCTTGCAAACGTCGTTAGGTTAGGTTAGGTTAGGTTAGGTTAGGTTAGGTTAGGTTACGTTAGGTTAGGTTAGGTTAGGTTTGGTTAGGTTAGGTTAGGTTAGGTTAGGTTAGGTTAGGGTATGTTAGGTAAGGTTTGGTTAGGTTAGGTTAGGTTAGGTTAGGTTGATTTAGGTAAGGTTAGGTTAGGTTAAGATATGAACTGCGCTAAAACCGCGTTAAACAATGTCAGTGAGATGCTGTGTTTTTCACCATTACAAGTCGGGAACTGCGATATCTAATGTGAAAGCGCATGAAACCGTCGTAATCTTGTAGAAAACATTGTAAAGTAGCGAATAAAACGTTTTCTAACGATAGAAGTGCGAAGGTCCGGTTAGTTTGAGTTATGTTAGTTTAAGCTAGGTAGCGTCATGAAACCACCAAAAACGACGTCATCTAACGAGATAGTGTTGTTTTAATGCGAGTACGAAACTGCGACAGGTAAAATGTTGTGAAAGCACTCAAAACGGCATGAACAAGCCAAATACTGCGTGTTGTACCATTACAAGTGCGAAACTGCTATGTTGTGACATTCTCGGTAAAGCGCATGCAAGTATCGTGAAACCTTAAAGAACAATGTCATTTAGCGAGATACAGCGTTCTGTACTGTAATAAGTTGGTGAGAAACTGTGAGGTCAAGCAAATATCGTAATTGTGAACGAAACAGTGTAATTGAGCGTCTTTAGATACAAGTGCGAATGTTAGGTTAGGTTGACATATCAACCGTCGTAAAACTGTAATAAACAATGTCACTTAGTGAGATGTAGTGTTTTTCAACATTACAAGTCGGGAACTACGATATCTAATGTGAAAGCGCATGAAACCGTCGTAATCTTGTAGAAAACATTGTAAAATTGCGAGTAAAACGTTTTCTAACGATAGAAGTGCGAAGGTTAGGTTAGGTTAGGTTAGTTTAAGCTAGGTAGCGTCGTGAAACTACCAAAAACGACGTCATCTAACGAGATAGTGTTGTTTTATTGCGAGTATTAAACTGCGATAGGTAAAATGTTGTGAATGCACACAAAACGGCATGAACAAGCCAAATACTGCGTGTTCTACCGTTACAAGTGCGAAACTGCTATATTGTGATATTCTCGTTAAAGCGCATGCAAGCATCGTGAAACCTTAAAGAACGATGTCATTTAGCGAGATACAGCGTTCTGTACTGCAATAAGTTGGTGAAAAACTGTGAGGTTATGCAAATATCGTAATTGTGAACGAAACAGTGTAATAGAGCGTTTTTCAATACAAGTACGAATGTTAGGTTAGGTTAAGATATGAACCGTCGTAAAACCGCATTAAACAATGTCACTTAGTGAGATGCAGTGTTTTTCACCATTACAAGTTGGGAACTGCGATATCTAATGTGAAAGCACTTGCAAACGTCGTTAGGATAGGTTAGGTTAGGTTAGGTTAGGTTACGTTAGGTTAGGTTTGGTTAGGTTAGGTTAGGTTAGGTTATGTTAGGTTAGGTTGGGTTAGGTTAGGTTAGGTTACGTTAGGTCAAGGTATGAACCGTCGTAAAACCGCAATAAACAATGTCACTTAGTGAGATGCAGTGTTTTTCACCTTTACAAGTTGGGAACTGCGATATCTAATGTGAAAGCGCTTGAAACCGTCGTAATGTTGTAGAAAGCAATGTAAAGTAGCGAGTAAAACGTTTTCTAACGATAGAAGTGCGAAGGTTATGTTAGGTTGAGTTATGTTAGTTTAAGCTAGGTAGCGTCGTGAAACCACCAAAAACGACGTCATCTAACGAGATAGTGTTGTTTTATTGCGAGTACGAAACTGCGATAGGCAAAATGTTGTGAAAGCACACAAAACGGCATGAACAAGCCAAATACTGCGTGTTGTACCGTTACAAGTGCGAAAGTGCTATGTTGTGACATTCTCGGTAAAGCGCATGCAAGTATCGTGAAACCTTAAAGAACGATGTCATTTAGCGAGATACAGCGTTCTGTACTGTAATAAGTTGGTGAGAAACAGTGAGGTCAAGCAAATATCGTAATTGTGAACAAAACAGTGTAATAGAGCGTTTTTAGATACAAGTGCGAATGTTAGGTTAGGTTAAGATATGAACCGTCGTAAAACCGAATTAAACAATGTCAATTACTGAGATGCAGTGTTTTTCACCATTAAAAGTGGGGCACTGCGATATTTAATGTGAAAGCGCTTGCAACCGTCGTTAGGTTAGGTTAGGTTAGGTTAGGTTAGGTTAGGTTAGGTTTGGTTAGGTTAGGTTAGGTTAGGTTAGGTTAGATTAGGTTAGGTTGGGTTGAGTTGGGTTAGGTTAGGTTAGGTTGGGTTAGGTTAGGTTAGGTTAGGTTACGTTAGGTTAGGTTACGTTAGGTTAGGTTAGGTTAGGTAAGGATAATTTGGTTAGGTTAGGTAAGGTTAGGTTAGGTTAGGTTAGGTTGGGTTGGGTGTTGTTGGGTTGGGTTGGGTTGGGTTAGGTTGGGTTAGGTTAGGTTAGGTTACGTTAGGTTAGGTTAGGTTAGGTTACGTTAGGTTATGTTAGGTTAGGTTAGGTTACGTTAGGTTAGGTTAGGTCAGGTAAGGTTAGGTTACGTTAGAATAGGTTAGGTTAGGTTACGTTAGGTTAGGTTAAGTTAGGTTAGGTTAGGTTTGGATAGGTTAGGTTAGGTTAGCTTAGGTTAGGTTAGGTTGGGTTGGGTTGGGTTAGGTTGGGTTAGGTTAGGTTAGGTTAGGTTAGGTTGGGTTAGGTTAGTTTAGGTTAGGTTAGGTTAGGTTAGGTTAAGTTGGGTTGGGTTAGGTTAGGTTAGGTTAGGTAAGGTTAGGTTAGGTTAGGTTAGGTTAAGGTATGAACCGTCGTAAAACCGCATTAAACAATGTCACTTAGTGAGATGCAGTGTTTTTCACCTTTACAAGTTGGGAACTGTGATATCTAATGTGAAAGTGCTTGAAACCGTCGTAATGTTGTAGAAAGCAATGTAAAGTAGCGAGTAAAACGTTTTCTAACGATAGAAGTGCGAAGGTCATGTTAGGTTGAGTTATGTTAGTTTAAGCTAGGTAGCGTCGTGAAACTACCAAAAACAACGTCATCTAACGAGATAGAGTTGTTTTATTGCGAGTACGAAACTGCGATAGGTGAAATGTTGTGAATGCACACAAAACGGCATGAACAAGCCAAATACTGCGTGTTCTACCGTTACAAGTGCGAAACTGCTATATTGTGATATTCTCGTTAAAGCGCATGCAAGCATCGTGAAACCTTAAAGAACAATGTCATTTAGCGAGATACAGCGTTCTGTACTGCAATAAGTTGGTGAAAAACTGTGAGGTTATGCAAATATCGTAATTGTGAACGAAACAGTGTAATAGAGCGTTTTTTAATACAAGTGCGAATGTTAGGTTAGGTTAAGATATGAACCGTCGTAAAACCGCATTAATCAATGTCACTTAGTGAGATGCAGTGTTTTTCACCATTACAAGTCGGGAACTGCGATATCTAATGTGAAAGCGCTTGCAAACGTCGTTAGGTTAGGTTAGGTTAGGTTAGGTTAGGTTACGTTAGGTTAGGTTAGGTTAGGTTTGGTTAGGTTAGGTTAGGTTAGGTTAGGTTACGTTAGGTTAAGGTATGAACCGTCGTAAAACCGCAATAAACAATGTCACTTAGTGAGATGTAGTGTTTTTCAACATTACAAGTCGGGAACTACGATATCTAACGTGAAAGCGCATGAAACCGTCGTAATCTTGTAGAAAGCATTGTAAAGTGGCGAGTAAAACGTTTTCTAACGATAAAAGTGCGAAGGTTAGGTTAGGTTAGGTTAGTTTAAGCTAGGTAGCGTCGTGAAACTACCAAAAACGACGTCATCTAACGAGATAGTGTTGTTTTATAGCGAGTATTAAACTGCGATAGGTGAAATGTTGTGAAAGCACACAAAACGGCATGAACAAGCCAAATACTGCGTGTTCTACCGTTACAAGTGCGAAACTGCTATATTGTGATATTCTCGTTAAAGCGCATGCAAGCATCGTGAAACCTTAAAAAACAATGTCATTTAGCGAGATACAGCATTCTGTACTGCAATAAGTTGGTGAAAAACTGTGAGGTTATGCAAATATCTTATTGTGAACGAAACAGTGTAATAAAGCGTTTTTTAATACAAGTGCGAATGTTAGGTTAGGTTAAGATATGAACCGTCGTAAAACCGCATTAATCAATGCCACTTAGTGAGATGCAGTGTTTTCCACCATTACAAGTCGGGAACTGCGATATCTAATGTGAAAGCGCTTGCAAACGTCGTTAGGTTAGGTTAGGTTAGGTTAGGTTAGGTTAGGTTACGTTAGGTTAGGTTAGGTTAGGTTTGGTTAGGTTAGGTTAGGTTAGGTTAGGTTAGGGTATGTTAGGTAAGGTTTGGTTAGGTTAGGTTAGGTTGATTTAGGTAAGGTTAGGTTAGGTTAAGATATGAACTGCGCTAAAACCGCGTTAAACAATGTCAGTGAGATGCTGTGTTTTTCACCATTACAAGTCGGGAACTGCGATATCTAATGTGGAAGCGCATGAAACCGTCGTAATCTTGTAGAAAACATTGTAAAGTAGCGAATAAAACGTTTTCTAACGATAGAAGTGCGAAGGTCCGGTTAGTTTGAGTTATGTTAGTTTAAGCTAGGTAGCGTCGTGAAACCACCAAAAACGACGTCATCTAACGAGATAGTGTTGTTTTAATGCGAGTACGAAACTGCGACAGGTAAAATGTTGTGAAAGCACTCAAAACGGCATGAACAAGCCAAATACTGCGTGTTGTACCGTTACAAGTGCGAAACTGCTATGTTGTGACATTCTCGGTAAAGCGCATGCAAGTATCGTGAAACCTTAAAGAACGATGTCATTTAGCGAGATACAGCGTTCTGTACTGTAATAAGTTGGTGAGAAACTGTGAGGTCAAGCAAATATCGTAATTGTGAACGAAACAGTGTAATTGAGCGTCTTTAGATACAAGTGCGAATGTTAGGTTAGGTTGACATATCAACCGTCGTAAAACTGTAATAAACAATGTCACTTAGTGAGATGTAGTGTTTTTCAACATTACAAGTCGGGAACTACGATATCTAATGTGAAAGCGCATGAAACCGTCGTAATCTTGTAGAAAACATTGTAAAATTGCGAGTAAAACGTTTTCTAACGATAGAAGTGCGAAGGTTAGGTTAGGTTAGGTTAGTTTAAGCTAGGTAGCGTCGTGAAACTACCAAAAACGACGTCATCTAACGAGATAGTGTTGTTTTATTGCGAGTATTAAACTGCGATAGGTAAAATGTTGTGAATGCACACAAAACGGCATGAACAAGCCAAATACTGCGTGTTCTACCGTTACAAGTGCGAAACTGCTATATTGTGATATTCTCGTTAAAGCGCATGCAAGCATCGTGAAACCTTAAAGAACGATGTC
>NW_027464649.1:542500-550000 GCF_043290135.1 Rhipicephalus microplus | reverse complement strand
GTTAGGTTAGGTAAGGATAATTTGGTTAGGTTAGGTAAGGTTAGGTTAGGTTAGGTTAGGTTGGGTTGGGTGTTGTTGGGTTGGGTTGGGTTGGGTTAGGTTGGGTTAGGTTAGGTTAGGTTACGTTAGGTTAGGTTAGGTTAGGTTACGTTAGGTTATGTTAGGTTAGGTTAGGTTACGTTAGGTTAGGTTAGGTCAGGTAAGGTTAGGTTACGTTAGAATAGGTTAGGTTAGGTTACGTTAGGTTAGGTTAGGTTAGGTTAGGTTAGGTTTGGTTAGGTTAGGTTAGGTTAGCTTAGGTTAGGTTAGGTTGGGTTGGGTTGGGTTAGGTTGGGTTAGGTTAGGTTAGGTTAGGTTAGGTTGGGTTAGGTTAGTTTAGGTTAGGTTAGGTTAGGTTAGGTTAAGTTGGGTTGGGTTAGGTTAGGTTAGGTTAGGTAAGGTTAGGTTAGGTTAGGTTAGGTTAAGGTATGAACCGTCGTAAAACCGCATTAAACAATGTCACTTAGTGAGATGCAGTGTTTTTCACCTTTACAAGTTGGGAACTGTGATATCTAATGTGAAAGTGCTTGAAACCGTCGTAATGTTGTAGAAAGCAATGTAAAGTAGCGAGTAAAACGTTTTCTAACGATAGAAGTGCGAAGGTCATGTTAGGTTGAGTTATGTTAGTTTAAGCTAGGTAGCGTCGTGAAACTACCAAAAACAACGTCATCTAACGAGATAGAGTTGTTTTATTGCGAGTACGAAACTGCGATAGGTGAAATGTTGTGAATGCACACAAAATGGCATGAACAAGCCAAATACTGCGTGTTCTACCGTTACAAGTGCGAAACTGCTATATTGTGATATTCTCGTTAAAGCGCATGCAAGCATCGTGAAACCTTAAAGAACAATGTCATTTAGCGAGATACAGCGTTCTATACTGCAATAAGTTGGTGAAAAACTGTGAGGTTATGCAAATATCGTAATTGTGAACGAAACAGTGTAATAGAGCGTTTTTTAATACAAGTGCGAATGTTAGGTTAGGTTAAGATATGAACCGTCGTAAAACCGCTATAATCAATGTCACTTAGTGAGATGCAGTGTTTTTCACCATTACAAGTCGGGAACTGCGATATCTAATGTGAAAGCGCTTGCAAACGTCGTTAGGTTAGGTTAGGTTAGGTTAGGTTAGGTTACGTTAGGTTAGGTTAGGTTAGGTTTGGTTAGGTTAGGTTAGGTTAGGTTAGGTTACGTTAGGTTAAGGTATGAACCGTCGTAAAACCGCAATAAACAATGTCACTTAGTGAGATGTAGTGTTTTTCAACATTACAAGTCGGGAACTACGATATCTAACGTGAAAGCGCATGAAACCGTCGTAATCTTGTAGAAAGCATTGTAAAGTGGCGAGTAAAACGTTTTCTAACGATAAAAGTGCGAAGGTTAGGTTAGGTTAGGTTAGTTTAAGCTAGGTAGCGTCGTGAAACTACCAAAAACGACGTCATCTAACGAGATAGTGTTGTTTTATAGCGAGTATTAAACTGCGATAGGTGAAATGTTGTGAAAGCACACAAAACGGCATGAACAAGCCAAATACTGCGTGTTCTACCGTTACAAGTGCGAAACTGCTATATTGTGATATTCGCGTTAAAGCGCATGCAAGCATCGTGAAACCTTAAAGAACAATGTCATTTAGCGAGATACAGCATTCTGTACTGCAATAAGTTGGTGAAAAACTGTGAGGTTATGCAAATATCTTATTGTGAACGAAACAGTGTAATAAAGCGTTTTTTAATACAAGTGCGAATGTTAGGTTAGGTTAAGATATGAACCGTCGTAAAACCGCATTAATCAATGTCACTTAGTGAGATGCAGTGTTTTCCACCATTACAAGTCGGGAACTGCGATATCTAATGTGAAAGCGCTTGCAAACGTCGTTAGGTTAGGTTAGGTTAGGTTAGGTTAGGTTAGGTTACGTTAGGTTAGGTTAGGTTAGGTTTGGTTAGGTTAGGTTAGGTTAGGTTAGGTTAGGGTATGTTAGGTAAGGTTTGGTTAGGTTAGGTTAGGTTGATTTAGGTAAGGTTAGGTTAGGTTAAGATATGAACTGCGCTAAAACCGCGTCAAACAATGTCAGTGAGATGCTGTGTTTTTCACCATTACAAGTCGGGAACTGCGATATCTAATGTGGAAGCGCATGAAACCGTCGTAATCTTGTAGAAAACATTGTAAAGTAGCGAATAAAACGTTTTCTAACGATAGAAGTGCGAAGGTCCGGTTAGTTTGAGTTATGTTAGTTTAAGCTAGGTAGCGTCGTGAAACCACCAAAAACGACGTCATCTAACGAGATAGTGTTGTTTTAATGCGAGTACGAAACTGCGACAGGTAAAATGTTGTGAAAGCACTCAAAACGGCATGAACAAGCCAAATACTGCGTGTTGTACCGTTACAAGTGCGAAACTGCTATGTTGTGACATTCTCGGTAAAGCGCATGCAAGTATCGTGAAACCTTAAAGAACGATGTCATTTAGCGAGATACAGCGTTCTGTACTGTAATAAGTTGGTGAGAAACTGTGAGGTCAAGCAAATATCGTAATTGTGAACGAAACAGTGTAATTGAGCGTCTTTAGATACAAGTGCGAATGTTAGGTTAGGTTGACATATCAACCGTCGTAAAACTGTAATAAACAATGTCACTTAGTGAGATGTAGTGTTTTTCAACATTACAAGTCGGGAACTACGATATCTAATGTGAAAGCGCATGAAACCGTCGTAATCTTGTAGAAAACATTGTAAAATTGCGAGTAAAACGTTTTCTAACGATAGAAGTGCGAAGGTTAGGTTAGGTTAGGTTAGTTTAAGCTAGGTAGCGTCGTGAAACTACCAAAAACGACGTCATCTAACGAGATAGTGTTGTTTTATTGCGAGTATTAAACTGCGATAGGTAAAATGTTGTGAATGCACACAAAACAGCATGAACAAGCCAAATACTGCGTGTTCTACCGTTACAAGTGCGAAACTGCTATATTGTGATATTCTCGTTAAAGCGCATGCAAGCATCGTGAAACCTTAAAGAACGATGTCATTTAGCGAGATACAGCGTTCTGTACTGCAATAAGTTGGTGAAAAACTGTGAGGTTATGCAAATATCGTAATTGTGAACGAAACAGTGTAATAGAGCGTTTTTCAATACAAGTACGAATGTTAGGTTAGGTTAAGATATGAACCGTCGTAAAACCGCATTAAACAATGTCACTTAGTGAGATGCAGTGTTTTTCACCATTACAAGTTGGGAACTGCGATATCTAATGTGAAAGCACTTGCAAACGTCGTTAGGTTAGGTTAGGTTAGGTTAGGTTAGGTTACGTTAGGTTAGGTTTGGTTAGGTTAGGTTAGGTTAGGTTATGTTAGGTTAGGTTGGGTTAGGTTAGGTTAGGTTACGTTAGGTCAAGGTATGAACCGTCGTAAAACCGCAATAAACAATGTCACTTAGTGAGATGCAGTGTTTTTCACCTTTACAAGTTGGGAACTGCGATATCTAATGTGAAAGCGCTTGAAACCGTCGTAATGTTGTAGAAAGCAATGTAAAGTAGCGAGTAAAACGTTTTCTAACGATAGAAGTGCGAAGGTTATGTTAGGTTGAGTTATGTTAGTTTAAGCTAGGTAGCGTCGTGAAACCACCAAAAACGACGTCATCTAACGAGATAGTGTTGTTTTATTGCGAGTACGAAACTGCGATAGGCAAAATGTTGTGAAAGCACACAAAACGGCATGAACAAGCCAAATACTGCGTGTTGTACCGTTACAAGTGCGAAAGTGCTATGTTGTGACATTCTCGGTAAAGCGCATGCAAGTATCGTGAAACCTTAAAGAACGATGTCATTTAGCGAGATACAGCGTTCTGTACTGTAATAAGTTGGTGAGAAACTGTGAGGTCAAGCAAATATCGTAATTGTGAACAAAACAGTGTAATAGAGCGTTTTTAGATACAAGTGCGAATGTTAGTTAGGTTAAGATATGAACCGTCGTAAAACCGCATTAAACAATGTCAATTACTGAGATGCAGTGTTTTTCACCATTACAAGTCGGGAACTGCGATATCTAATGTGAAAGCGCTTGCAAACGTCGTTAGGTTAGGTTAGGTTAGGTTAGGTTAGGTTACGTTAGGTTAGGTTAGGTTAGGTTTGGTTAGGTTAGGTTAGGTTAGGTTAGGTTACGTTAGGTTAAGGTATGAACCGTCGTAAAACCGCAATAAACAATGTCACTTAGTGAGATGTAGTGTTTTTCAACATTACAAGTCGGGAACTACGATATCTAACGTGAAAGCGCATGAAACCGTCGTAATCTTGTAGAAAGCATTGTAAAGTGGCGAGTAAAACGTTTTCTAACGATAAAAGTGCGAAGGTTAGGTTAGGTTAGGTTAGTTTAAGCTAGGTAGCGTCGTGAAACTACCAAAAACGACGTCATCTAACGAGATAGTGTTGTTTTATAGCGAGTATTAAACTGCGATAGGTGAAATGTTGTGAAAGCACACAAAACGGCATGAACAAGCCAAATACTGCGTGTTCTACCGTTACAAGTGCGAAACTGCTATATTGTGATATTCGCGTTAAAGCGCATGCAAGCATCGTGAAACCTTAAAGAACAATGTCATTTAGCGAGATACAGCATTCTGTACTGCAATAAGTTGGTGAAAAACTGTGAGGTTATGCAAATATCGTAATTGTGAACGAAACAGTGTAATAGAGCGTTTTTTAATACAAGTGCGAATGTTAGGTTACGTTAAGATATGAACCGTCGTAAAAAAGCATCAATCAATGTCACTTAGTGAGATGCAGTGTTTTTCACCATTACAAGTCGGGAACTGCGATATCTAATGTGAAAGCGCTTGCAAACGTCGTTAGGTTAGGTTAGGTTAGGTTTGGTTAGGTTAGGTTAGGTTAGGTTAGATTAGGTTAGGTTGGGTTGAGTTGGGTTAGGTTAGGTTAGGTTGGGTTAGGTTAGGTTAGGTTACGTTAGGTTAGGTTACGTTAGGTTAGGTTAGGTTAGGTAAGGATAATTTGGTTAGGTTAGGTAAGGTTAGGTTAGGTTAGGTTAGGTTGGGTTGGGTGTTGTTGGGTTGGGTTGGGTTGGGTTAGGTTGGGTTAGGTTAGGTTAGGTTACGTTAGGTTAGGTTAGGTTAGGTTACGTTAGGTTATGTTAGGTTAGGTTAGGTTACGTTAGGTTAGGTTAGGTCAGGTAAGGTTAGGTTACGTTAGAATAGGTTAGGTTAGGTTACGTTAGGTTAGGTTAGGTTAGGTTAGGTTAGGTTTGGTTAGGTTAGGTTAGGTTAGCTTAGGTTAGGTTAGGTTGGGTTGGGTTGGGTTAGGTTGGGTTAGGTTAGGTTAGGTTAGGTTAGGTTGGGTTAGGTTAGTTTAGGTTAGGTTAGGTTAGGTTAGGTTAAGTTGGGTTGGGTTAGGTTAGGTTAGGTTAGGTAAGGTTAGGTTAGGTTAGGTTAGGTTAAGGTATGAACCGTCGTAAAACCGCATTAAACAATGTCACTTAGTGAGATGCAGTGTTTTTCACCTTTACAAGTTGGGAACTGTGATATCTAATGTGAAAGTGCTTGAAACCGTCGTAATGTTGTAGAAAGCAATGTAAAGTAGCGAGTAAAACGTTTTCTAACGATAGAAGTGCGAAGGTCATGTTAGGTTGAGTTATGTTAGTTTAAGCTAGGTAGCGTCGTGAAACTACCAAAAACAACGTCATCTAACGAGATAGAGTTGTTTTATTGCGAGTACGAAACTGCGATAGGTGAAATGTTGTGAATGCACACAAAATGGCATGAACAAGCCAAATACTGCGTGTTCTACCGTTACAAGTGCGAAACTGCTATATTGTGATATTCTCGTTAAAGCGCATGCAAGCATCGTGAAACCTTAAAGAACAATGTCATTTAGCGAGATACAGCGTTCTATACTGCAATAAGTTGGTGAAAAACTGTGAGGTTATGCAAATATCGTAATTGTGAACGAAACAGTGTAATAGAGCGTTTTTTAATACAAGTGCGAATGTTAGGTTAGGTTAAGATATGAACCGTCGTAAAACCGCTATAATCAATGTCACTTAGTGAGATGCAGTGTTTTTCACCATTACAAGTCGGGAACTGCGATATCTAATGTGAAAGCGCTTGCAAACGTCGTTAGGTTAGGTTAGGTTAGGTTAGGTTACGTTAGGTTAGGTTAGGTTAGGTTTGGTTAGGTTAGGTTAGGTTAGGTTAGGTTACGTTAGGTTAAGGTATGAACCGTCGTAAAACCGCAATAAACAATGTCACTTAGTGAGATGTAGTGTTTTTCAACATTACAAGTCGGGAACTACGATATCTAACGTGAAAGCGCATGAAACCGTCGTAATCTTGTAGAAAGCATTGTAAAGTGGCGAGTAAAACGTTTTCTAACGATAAAAGTGCGAAGGTTAGGTTAGGTTAGGTTAGTTTAAGCTAGGTAGCGTCGTGAAACTACCAAAAACGACGTCATCTAACGAGATAGTGTTGTTTTATAGCGAGTATTAAACTGCGATAGGTGAAATGTTGTGAAAGCACACAAAACGGCATGAACAAGCCAAATACTGCGTGTTCTACCGTTACAAGTGCGAAACTGCTATATTGTGATATTCGCGTTAAAGCGCATGCAAGCATCGTGAAACCTTAAAGAACAATGTCATTTAGCGAGATACAGCATTCTGTACTGCAATAAGTTGGTGAAAAACTGTGAGGTTATGCAAATATCTTATTGTGAACGAAACAGTGTAATAAAGCGTTTTTTAATACAAGTGCGAATGTTAGGTTAGGTTAAGATATGAACCGTCGTAAAACCGCATTAATCAATGTCACTTAGTGAGATGCAGTGTTTTCCACCATTACAAGTCGGGAACTGCGATATCTAATGTGAAAGCGCTTGCAAACGTCGTTAGGTTAGGTTAGGTTAGGTTAGGTTAGGTTAGGTTACGTTAGGTTAGGTTAGGTTAGGTTTGGTTAGGTTAGGTTAGGTTAGGTTAGGTTAGGGTATGTTAGGTAAGGTTTGGTTAGGTTAGGTTAGGTTGATTTAGGTAAGGTTAGGTTAGGTTAAGATATGAACTGCGCTAAAACCGCGTCAAACAATGTCAGTGAGATGCTGTGTTTTTCACCATTACAAGTCGGGAACTGCGATATCTAATGTGGAAGCGCATGAAACCGTCGTAATCTTGTAGAAAACATTGTAAAGTAGCGAATAAAACGTTTTCTAACGATAGAAGTGCGAAGGTCCGGTTAGTTTGAGTTATGTTAGTTTAAGCTAGGTAGCGTCGTGAAACCACCAAAAACGACGTCATCTAACGAGATAGTGTTGTTTTAATGCGAGTACGAAACTGCGACAGGTAAAATGTTGTGAAAGCACTCAAAACGGCATGAACAAGCCAAATACTGCGTGTTGTACCGTTACAAGTGCGAAACTGCTATGTTGTGACATTCTCGGTAAAGCGCATGCAAGTATCGTGAAACCTTAAAGAACG
>NW_027464649.1:537500-540000 GCF_043290135.1 Rhipicephalus microplus | reverse complement strand
TTGTTTTATTGCGAGTACGAAACTGCGATAGGTGAAATGTTGTGAATGCACACAAAACGGCATGAACAAGCCAAATACTGCGTGTTCTACCGTTACAAGTGCGAAACTGCTATATTGTGATATTCTCGTTAAAGCGCATGCAAGCATCGTGAAACCTTAAAGAACAATGTCATTTAGCGAGATACAGCGTTCTGTACTGCAATAAGTTGGTGAAAAACTGTGAGGTTATGCAAATATCGTAATTGTGAACGAAACAGTGTAATAGAGCGTTTTTTAATACAAGTGCGAATGTTAGGTTAGGTTAAGATATGAACCGTCGTAAAACCGCATTAATCAATGTCACTTAGTGAGATGCAGTGTTTTTCACCATTACAAGTCGGGAACTGCGATATCTAATGTGAAAGCGCTTGCAAACGTCGTTAGGTTAGTTTAGGTTAGGTTAGGTTAGGTTAGGTTACGTTAGGTTAGGTTAGGTTAGGTTTGGTTAGGTTAGGTTAGGTTAGGTTAGGTTACGTTAGGTTAAGGTATGAACCGTCGTAAAACCGCAATAAACAATGTCACTTAGTGAGATGTAGTGTTTTTCAACATTACAAGTCGGGAACTACGATATCTAACGTGAAAGCGCATGAAACCGTCGTAATCTTGTAGAAAGCATTGTAAAGTGGCGAGTAAAACGTTTTCTAACGATAAAAGTGCGAAGGTTAGGTTAGGTTAGGTTAGTTTAAGCTAGGTAGCGTCGTGAAACTACCAAAAACGACGTCATCTAACGAGATAGTGTTGTTTTATAGCGAGTATTAAACTGCGATAGGTGAAATGTTGTGAAAGCACACAAAACGGCATGAACAAGCCAAATACTGCGTGTTCTACCGTTACAAGTGCGAAACTGCTATATTGTGATATTCTCGTTAAAGCGCATGCAAGCATCGTGAAACCTTAAAGAACAATGTCATTTAGCGAGATACAGCATTCTGTACTGCAATAAGTTGGTGAAAAACTGTGAGGTTATGCAAATATCTTATTGTGAACGAAACAGTGTAATAAAGCGTTTTTTAATACAAGTGCGAATGTTAGGTTAGGTTAAGATATGAACCGTCGTAAAACCGCATTAATCAATGTCACTTAGTGAGATGCAGTGTTTTCCACCATTACAAGTCGGGAACTGCGATATCTAATGTGAAAGCGCTTGCAAACGTCGTTAGGTTAGGTTAGGTTAGGTTAGGTTAGGTTAGGTTACGTTAGGTTAGGTTAGGTTAGGTTAGGTTTGGTTAGGTTAGGTTAGGTTAGGTTAGCTTACGTTAGGTTAAGGTATGAACCGTCGTAAAACCGCAATAAACAATGTCACTTAGTGAGATGTAGTGTTTTTCAACATTACAAGTCGGGAACTACGATATCTAACGTGAAAGCGCATGAAACCGTCGTAATCTTGTAGAAAGCATTGTAAAGTGGCGAGTAAAACGTTTTCTAACGTTAAAAGTGCGAAGGTTAGGTTAGGTTAGGTTAGTTTAAGCTAGGTAGCGTCGTGAAACTACCAAAAACGACGTCATCTAACGAGATAGTGTTGTTTTATAGCGAGTATTAAACTGCGAGAGGTGAAATGTTGTGAAAGCACACAAAACGGCATGAACAAGCCAAATACTGCGTGTTCTACCGTTACACGTGCGAAACTGCTATATTGTGATATTCTCGTTAAAGCGCATGCAAGCATCGTGAAACCTTAAAGAACAATGTCATTTAGCGAGATACAGCATTCTGTACTGCAATAAGTTGGTGAAAAACTGTGAGGTTATGCAAATATCTTATTGTGAACGAAACAGTGTAATAAAGCGTTTTTTAATACAAGTGCGAATGTTAGGTTAGGTTAAGATATGAACCGTCGTAAAACCGCATTAATCAATGTCACTTAGTGAGATGCAGTGTTTTACACCATTACAAGTCGGGAACTGCGATATCTAATGTGAAAGCGCTTGCAAACGTCGTTAGGTTAGGTTAGGTTAGGTTAGGTTAGGTTAGGTGACGTTAGGTTAGGTTAGGTTAGGTTAGATTAGGTTAGGTTGGGTTGAGTTGGGTTAGGTTAGGTTAGGTTGGGTTAGGTTAGGTTAGGTTAGGTTACGTTAGGTTAGGTTACGTTAGGTTAGGTTAGGTTAGGTAAGGATAATTTGGTTAGGTTAGGTAAGGTTAGGTTAGGTTAGGTTAGGTTGGGTTGGGTGTTGTTGGGTTGGGTTGGGTTGGGTTAGGTTGGGTTAGGTTAGGTTAGGTTACGTTAGGTTAGGTTAGGTTAGGTTACGTTAGGTTATGTTAGGTTAGGTTAGGTTACGTTAGGTTAGGTTAGGTCAGGTAAGGTTAGGTTACGTTAGAATAGGTTAGGTTAGGTTACGTTAGGTTAGGTTAAGTTAGGTTAGGTTTGGTTAGGTTAGGTTAGGTTAGCTTAGGTTAGGTTAGGTTGGGTTGGGTTGGGTTAGGTTGGGTTAGGTTAGGTTAGGTTAGGTTAGGTTGGGTTAGG
>NW_027464649.1:527500-535000 GCF_043290135.1 Rhipicephalus microplus | reverse complement strand
GGTTAGGTTAGGTTGGGTTGGGTTGGGTTAGGTTGGGTTAGGTTAGGTTAGGTTAGGTTAGGTTGGGTTAGGTCAGTTTAGGTTAGGTTAGGTTAGGTTAAGTTGGGTTGGGTTAGGTTAGGTTAGGTTAAGGTATGAACCGTCGTAAAACCGCATTAAACAATGTCACTTAGTGAGATGCAGTGTTTTTCACCTTTACAAGTTGGGAACTGTGATATCTAATGTGAAAGTGCTTGAAACCGTCGTAATGTTGTAGAAAGCAATGTAAAGTAGCGAGTAAAACGTTTTCTAACGATAGAAGTGCGAAGGTCATGTTAGGTTGAGTTATGTTAGTTTAAGCTAGGTAGCGTCGTGAAACTACCAAAAACAACGTCATCTAACGAGATAGAGTTGTTTTATTGCGAGTACGAAACTGCGATAGGTGAAATGTTGTGAATGCACACAAAACGGCATGAACAAGCCAAATACTGCGTGTTCTACCGTTACAAGTGCGAAACTGCTATATTGTGATATTCTCGTTAAAGCGCATGCAAGCATCGTGAAACCTTAAAGAACAATGTCATTTAGCGAGATACAGCGTTCTGTACTGCAATAAGTTGGTGAAAAACTGTGAGGTTATGCAAATATCGTAATTGTGAACGAAACAGTGTAATAGAGCGTTTTTTAATACAAGTGCGAATGTTAGGTTAGGTTAAGATATGAACCGTCGTAAAACCGCATTAATCAATGTCACTTAGTGAGATGCAGTGTTTTTCACCATTACAAGTCGGGAACTGCGATATCTAATGTGAAAGCGCTTGCAAACGTCGTTAGGTTAGTTTAGGTTAGGTTAGGTTAGGTTAGGTTACGTTAGGTTAGGTTAGGTTAGGTTTGGTTAGGTTAGGTTAGGTTAGGTTAGGTTACGTTAGGTTAAGGTATGAACCGTCGTAAAACCGCAATAAACAATGTCACTTAGTGAGATGTAGTGTTTTTCAACATTACAAGTCGGGAACTACGATATCTAACGTGAAAGCGCATGAAACCGTCGTAATCTTGTAGAAAGCATTGTAAAGTGGCGAGTAAAACGTTTTCTAACGATAAAAGTGCGAAGGTTAGGTTAGGTTAGGTTAGTTTAAGCTAGGTAGCGTCGTGAAACTACCAAAAACGACGTCATCTAACGAGATAGTGTTGTTTTATAGCGAGTATTAAACTGCGATAGGTGAAATGTTGTGAAAGCACACAAAACGGCATGAACAAGCCAAATACTGCGTGTTCTACCGTTACAAGTGCGAAACTGCTATATTGTGATATTCTCGTTAAAGCGCATGCAAGCATCGTGAAACCTTAAAGAACAATGTCATTTAGCGAGATACAGCATTCTGTACTGCAATAAGTTGGTGAAAAACTGTGAGGTTATGCAAATATCTTATTGTGAACGAAACAGTGTAATAAAGCGTTTTTTAATACAAGTGCGAATGTTAGGTTAGGTTAAGATATGAACCGTCGTAAAACCGCATTAATCAATGTCACTTAGTGAGATGCAGTGTTTTCCACCATTACAAGTCGGGAACTGCGATATCTAATGTGAAAGCGCTTGCAAACGTCGTTAGGTTAGGTTAGGTTAGGTTAGGTTAGGTTAGGTTACGTTAGGTTAGGTTAGGTTAGGTTTGGTTAGGTTAGGTTAGGTTAGGTTAGGTTAGGGTATGTTAGGTAAGGTTTGGTTAGGTTAGGTTAAGTTGATTTAGGTAAGGTTAGGTTAGGTTAAGATATGAACTGTGCTAAAACCGCGTTAAACAATGTCAGTGAGATGCTGTGTTTTTCACCATTACAAGTCGGGAACTGCGATATCTAATGTGGAAGCGCATGAAACCGTCGTAATCTTGTAGAAAACATTGTAAAGTAGCGAATAAAACGTTTTCTAACGATAGAAGTGCGAAGGTCCGGTTAGTTTGAGTTATGTTAGTTTAAGCTAGGTAGCGTCGTGAAACCACCAAAAACGACGTCATCTAACGAGATAGTGTTGTTTTAATGCGAGTACGAAACTGCGACAGGTAAAATGTTGTGAAAGCACTCAAAACGGCATGAACAAGCCAAATACTGCGTGTTGTACCGTTACAAGTGCGAAACTGCTATGTTGTGACATTCTCGGTAAAGCGCATGCAAGTATCGTGAATCCTTAAAGAACGATGTCATTTAGCGAGATACAGCGTTCTGTACTGTAATAAGTTGGTGAGAAACTGTGAGGTCAAGCAAATATCGTAATTGTGAACGAAACAGTGTAATTGAGCGTCTTTAGATACAAGTGCGAATGTTAGGTTAGGTTGACATATCAACCGTCGTAAAACTGTAATAAACAATGTCACTTAGTGAGATGTAGTGTTTTTCAACATTACAAGTCGGGAACTACGATATCTAATGTGAAAGCGCATGAAACCGTCGTAATCTTGTAGAAAACATTGTAAAATTGCGAGTAAAACGTTTTCTAACGATAGAAGTGCGAAGGTTAGGTTAGGTTAGGTTAGTTTAAGCTAGGTAGCGTCGTGAAACTACCAAAAACGACGTCATCTAACGAGATAGTGTTGTTTTATTGCGAGTATTAAACTGCGATAGGTAAAATGTTGTGAATGCACACAAAACGGCATGAACAAGCCAAATACTGCGTGTTCTACCGTTACAAGTGCGAAACTGCTATATTGTGATATTCTCGTTAAAGCGCATGCAAGCATCGTGAAACCTTAAAGAACAATGTCATTTAGCGAGATACAGCGTTCTGTACTGCAATAAGTTGGTGAAAAACTGTGAGGTTATGCAAATATCGTAATTGTGAACGAAACAGTGTAATAGAGCGTTTTTTAATACAAGTGCGAATGTTAGGTTAGGTTGAGATATGAACCGTCGTAAAACCGCATTAATCAATGTCACTTAGTGAGATGCAGTGTTTTTCACCATTACAAGTCGGGAACTGCGATATCTAATGTGAAAGCGCTTGCAAACGTCGTTAGGTTAGGTTAGGTTAGGTTAGGTTACGTTAGGTTAGGTTAGGTTAGGTTTGGTTAGGTTAGGTTAGGTTAGGTTAGGTTAGGTTACGTTAGGTTAAGGTATGAACCGTCGTAAAACCGCAATAAACAATGTCACTTAGTGAGATGTAGTGTTTTTCAACATTACAAGTCGGGAACTACGATATCTAACGTGAAAGCGCATGAAACCGTCGTAATCTTGTAGAAAGCATTGTAAAGTGGCGAGTAAAACGTTTTCTAACGATAGAAGTGCGAAGGTTAGGTTAGGTTAGGTTAGTTTAAGCTAGGTAGCGTCGTGAAACTACCAAAAACGACGTCATCTAACGAGATAGTGTTGTTTTATTGCGAGTATTAAACTGCGATAGGTAAAATGTTGTGAATGCACACAAAACGGCATGAACAAGCCAAATACTGCGTGTTCTACCGTTACAAGTGCGAAACTGCTATATTGTGATATTCTCGTTAAAGCGCATGCAAGCATCGTGAAACCTTAAAGAACGATGTCATTTAGCGAGATACAGCGTTCTGTACTGCAATAAGTTGGTGAAAAACTGTGAGGTTATGCAAATATCGTAATTGTGAACGAAACAGTGTAATAGAGCGTTTTTCAATACAAGTACGAATGTTAGGTTAGGTTAAGATATGAACCGTCGTAAAACCGCATTAAACAATGTCACTTAGTGAGATGCAGTGTTTTTCACCATTACAAGTTGGGAACTGCGATATCTAATGTGAAAGCGCTTGCAACCGTCGTTAGGTTAGGTTAGGTTAGGTTAGGTTAGGTTAGGTTAGGTTTGGTTAGGTTAGGTTAGGTTAGGTTAGGTTAGATTAGGTTAGGTTGGGTTGAGTTGGGTTAGGTTAGGTTAGGTTGGGTTAGGTTAGGTTAGGTTAGGTTACGTTAGGTTAGGATACGTTAGGTTAGGTTAGGTTAGGTAAGGATAATTTGGTTAGGTTAGGTAAGGTTAGGTTAGGTTAGGTTAGGTTGGGTTGGGTGTTGTTGGGTTGGGTTGGGTTGGGTTAGGTTGGGTTAGGTTAGGTTAGGTTACGTTAGGTTAGGTTAGGTTAGGTTACGTTAGGTTATGTTAGGTTAGGTTAGGTTACGTTAGGTTAGGTTAGGTCAGGTAAGGTTAGGTTACGTTAGAATAGGTTAGGTTAGGTTACGTTAGGTTAGGTTAAGTTAGGTTAGGTTAGGTTTGGTTAGGTTAGGTTAGGTTAGCTTAGGTTAGGTTAGGTTGGGTTGGGTTGGGTTAGGTTGGGTTAGGTTAGGTTAGGTTAGGTTAGGTTGGGTTAGGTTAGTTTAGGTTTGGTTAGGTTAGGTTAGGTTAGGTTATGTTAGGTTAGGTTGGGTTAGGTTAGGTTAGGTTACGTTAGGTCAAGGTATGAACCGTCGTAAAACCGCAATAAACAATGTCACTTAGTGAGATGCAGTGTTTTTCACCTTTACAAGTTGGGAACTGCGATATCTAATGTGAAAGCGCTTGAAACCGTCGTAATGTTGTAGAAAGCAATGTAAAGTAGCGAGTAAAACGTTTTCTAACGATAGAAGTGCGAAGGTTATGTTAGGTTGAGTTATGTTAGTTTAAGCTAGGTAGCGTCGTGAAACCACCAAAAATGACGTCATCTAACGAGATAGTGTTGTTTTATTGCGAGTACGAAACTGCGATAGGCAAAATGTTGTGAAAGCACACAAAACGGCATGAACAAGCCAAATACTGCGTGTTGTACCGTTACAAGTGCGAAAGTGCTATGTTGTGACATTCTCGGTAAAGCGCATGCAAGTATCGTGAAACCTTAAAGAACGATGTCATTTAGCGAGATACAGCGTTCTGTACTGTAATAAGTTGGTGAGAAACAGTGAGGTCAAGCAAATATCGTAATTGTGAACAAAACAGTGTAATAGAGCGTTTTTAGATACAAGTGCGAATGTTAGGTTAGGTTAAGATATGAACCGTCGTAAAACCGAATTAAACAATGTCAATTACTGAGATGCAGTGTTTTTCACCATTAAAAGTGGGGCACTGCGATATTTAATGTGAAAGCGCTTGCAACCGTCGTTAGGTTAGGTTAGGTTAGGTTAGGTTAGGTTAGGTTTGGTTAGGTTAGGTTAGGTTAGGTTAGGTTAGATTAGGTTAGGTTGGGTTGAGTTGGGTTAGGTTAGGTTAGGTTGGGTTAGGTTAGGTTAGGTTAGGTTACGTTAGGTTAGGTTACGTTAGGTTAGGTTAGGTTAGGTAAGGATAATTTGGTTAGGTTAGGTAAGGTTAGGTTAGGTTAGGTTAGGTTGGGTTGGGTGTTGTTGGGTTGGGTTGGGTTGGGTTAGGTTGGGTTAGGTTAGGTTAGGTTACGTTAGGTTAGGTTAGGTTAGGTTACGTTAGGTTATGTTAGGTTAGGTTAGGTTACGTTAGGTTAGGTTAGGTCAGGTAAGGTTAGGTTACGTTAGAATAGGTTAGGTTAGGTTACGTTAGGTTAGGTTAAGTTAGGTTAGGTTAGGTTTGGATAGGTTAGGTTAGGTTAGCTTAGGTTAGGTTAGGTTGGGTTGGGTTGGGTTAGGTTGGGTTAGGTTAGGTTAGGTTAGGTTAGGTTGGGTTAGGTTAGTTTAGGTTAGGTTAGGTTAGGTTAGGTTAAGTTGGGTTGGGTTAGGTTAGGTTAGGTTAGGTAAGGTTAGGTTAGGTTAGGTTAGGTTAAGGTATGAACCGTCGTAAAACCGCATTAAACAATGTCACTTAGTGAGATGCAGTGTTTTTCACCTTTACAAGTTGGGAACTGTGATATCTAATGTGAAAGTGCTTGAAACCGTCGTAATGTTGTAGAAAGCAATGTAAAGTAGCGAGTAAAACGTTTTCTAACGATAGAAGTGCGAAGGTCATGTTAGGTTGAGTTATGTTAGTTTAAGCTAGGTAGCGTCGTGAAACTACCAAAAACAACGTCATCTAACGAGATAGAGTTGTTTTATTGCGAGTACGAAACTGCGATAGGTGAAATGTTGTGAATGCACACAAAACGGCATGAACAAGCCAAATACTGCGTGTTCTACCGTTACAAGTGCGAAACTGCTATATTGTGATATTCTCGTTAAAGCGCATGCAAGCATCGTGAAACCTTAAAGAACAATGTCATTTAGCGAGATACAGCGTTCTGTACTGCAATAAGTTGGTGAAAAACTGTGAGGTTATGCAAATATCGTAATTGTGAACGAAACAGTGTAATAGAGCGTTTTTTAATACAAGTGCGAATGTTAGGTTAGGTTAAGATATGAACCGTCGTAAAACCGCATTAATCAATGTCACTTAGTGAGATGCAGTGTTTTTCACCATTACAAGTCGGGAACTGCGATATCTAATGTGAAAGCGCTTGCAAACGTCGTTAGGTTAGGTTAGGTTAGGTTAGGTTAGGTTACGTTAGGTTAGGTTAGGTTAGGTTTGGTTAGGTTAGGTTAGGTTAGGTTAGGTTACGTTAGGTTAAGGTATGAACCGTCGTAAAACCGCAATAAACAATGTCACTTAGTGAGATGTAGTGTTTTTCAACATTACAAGTCGGGAACTACGATATCTAACGTGAAAGCGCATGAAACCGTCGTAATCTTGTAGAAAGCATTGTAAAGTGGCGAGTAAAACGTTTTCTAACGATAAAAGTGCGAAGGTTAGGTTAGGTTAGGTTAGTTTAAGCTAGGTAGCGTCGTGAAACTACCAAAAACGACGTCATCTAACGAGATAGTGTTGTTTTATAGCGAGTATTAAACTGCGATAGGTGAAATGTTGTGAAAGCACACAAAACGGCATGAACAAGCCAAATACTGCGTGTTCTACCGTTACAAGTGCGAAACTGCTATATTGTGATATTCTCGTTAAAGCGCATGCAAGCATCGTGAAACCTTAAAAAACAATGTCATTTAGCGAGATACAGCATTCTGTACTGCAATAAGTTGGTGAAAAACTGTGAGGTTATGCAAATATCTTATTGTGAACGAAACAGTGTAATAAAGCGTTTTTTAATACAAGTGCGAATGTTAGGTTAGGTTAAGATATGAACCGTCGTAAAACCGCATTAATCAATGTCACTTAGTGAGATGCAGTGTTTTCCACCATTACAAGTCGGGAACTGCGATATCTAATGTGAAAGCGCTTGCAAACGTCGTTAGGTTAGGTTAGGTTAGGTTAGGTTAGGTTAGGTTACGTTAGGTTAGGTTAGGTTAGGTTTGCAATAATACGGAAAGACGGGCTAGTTGGTACTGCTGCATAATTGAAGTTTTTGCGCACACACACAAGGACACAGAAGAAGGGAACACAAGGACCAGCGCAGGTCCTTGTGTTCCCTTCTTCTGTGTCCTTGTGTGTGTGCGCAAAAACTTCAATTAGGTTAGGTTTGGTTAGGTTAGGTTAGGTTAGGTTAGGTTAGGGTATGTTAGGTAAGGTTTGGTTAGGTTAGGTTAGGTTGATTTAGGTAAGGTTAGGTTAGGTTAAGATATGAACTGCGCTAAAACCGCGTTAAACAATGTCAGTGAGATGCT
>NW_027464649.1:502500-522500 GCF_043290135.1 Rhipicephalus microplus | reverse complement strand
AAGCCAAATACTGCGTGTTCTACCGTTACAAGTGCGAAACTGCTATATTGTGATATTCGCGTTAAAGCGCATGCAAGCATCGTGAAACCTTAAAGAACAATGTCATTTAGCGAGATACAGCATTCTGTACTGCAATAAGTTGGTGAAAAACTGTGAGGTTATGCAAATATCTTATTGTGAACGAAACAGTGTAATAAAGCGTTTTTTAATACAAGTGCGAATGTTAGGTTAGGTTAAGATATGAACCGTCGTAAAACCGCATTAATCAATGTCACTTAGTGAGATGCAGTGTTTTCCACCATTACAAGTCGGGAACTGCGATATCTAATGTGAAAGCGCTTGCAAACGTCGTTAGGTTAGGTTAGGTTAGGTTAGGTTAGGTTAGGTTACGTTAGGTTAGGTTAGGTTAGGTTTGGTTAGGTTAGGTTAGGTTAGGTTAGGTTAGGGTATGTTAGGTAAGGTTTGGTTAGGTTAGGTTAGGTTGATTTAGGTAAGGTTAGGTTAGGTTAAGATATGAACTGCGCTAAAACCGCGTCAAACAATGTCAGTGAGATGCTGTGTTTTTCACCATTACAAGTCGGGAACTGCGATATCTAATGTGGAAGCGCATGAAACCGTCGTAATCTTGTAGAAAACATTGTAAAGTAGCGAATAAAACGTTTTCTAACGATAGAAGTGCGAAGGTCCGGTTAGTTTGAGTTATGTTAGTTTAAGCTAGGTAGCGTCGTGAAACCACCAAAAACGACGTCATCTAACGAGATAGTGTTGTTTTAATGCGAGTACGAAACTGCGACAGGTAAAATGTTGTGAAAGCACTCAAAACGGCATGAACAAGCCAAATACTGCGTGTTGTACCGTTACAAGTGCGAAACTGCTATGTTGTGACATTCTCGGTAAAGCGCATGCAAGTATCGTGAAACCTTAAAGAACGATGTCATTTAGCGAGATACAGCGTTCTGTACTGTAATAAGTTGGTGAGAAACTGTGAGGTCAAGCAAATATCGTAATTGTGAACGAAACAGTGTAATTGAGCGTCTTTAGATACAAGTGCGAATGTTAGGTTAGGTTGACATATCAACCGTCGTAAAACTGTAATAAACAATGTCACTTAGTGAGATGTAGTGTTTTTCAACATTACAAGTCGGGAACTACGATATCTAATGTGAAAGCGCATGAAACCGTCGTAATCTTGTAGAAAACATTGTAAAATTGCGAGTAAAACGTTTTCTAACGATAGAAGTGCGAAGGTTAGGTTAGGTTAGGTTAGTTTAAGCTAGGTAGCGTCGTGAAACTACCAAAAACGACGTCATCTAACGAGATAGTGTTGTTTTATTGCGAGTATTAAACTGCGATAGGTAAAATGTTGTGAATGCACACAAAACAGCATGAACAAGCCAAATACTGCGTGTTCTACCGTTACAAGTGCGAAACTGCTATATTGTGATATTCTCGTTAAAGCGCATGCAAGCATCGTGAAACCTTAAAGAACGATGTCATTTAGCGAGATACAGCGTTCTGTACTGCAATAAGTTGGTGAAAAACTGTGAGGTTATGCAAATATCGTAATTGTGAACGAAACAGTGTAATAGAGCGTTTTTCAATACAAGTACGAATGTTAGGTTAGGTTAAGATATGAACCGTCGTAAAACCGCATTAAACAATGTAACTTAGTGAGATGCAGTGTTTTTCACCATTACAAGTTGGGAACTGCGATATCTAATGTGAAAGCACTTGCAAACGTCGTTAGGTTAGGTTAGGTTAGGTTAGGTTAGGTTACGTTAGGTTAGGTTTGGTTAGGTTAGGTTAGGTAAGGTTATGTTAGGTTAGGTTGGGTTAGGTTAGGTTAGGTTACGTTAGGTCAAGGTATGAACCGTCGTAAAACCGCAATAAACAATGTCACTTAGTGAGATGCAGTGTTTTTCACCTTTACAAGTTGGGAACTGCGATATCTAATGTGAAAGCGCTTGAAACCGTCGTAATGTTGTAGAAAGCAATGTAAAGTAGCGAGTAAAACGTTTTCTAACGATAGAAGTGCGAAGGTTATGTTAGGTTGAGTTATGTTAGTTTAAGCTAGGTAGCGTCGTGAAACCACCAAAAACGACGTCATCTAACGAGATAGTGTTGTTTTATTGCGAGTACGAAACTGCGATAGGCAAAATGTTGTGAAAGCACACAAAACGGCATGAACAAGCCAAATACTGCGTGTTGTACCGTTACAAGTGCGAAAGTGCTATGTTGTGACATTCTCGGTAAAGCGCATGCAAGTATCGTGAAACCTTAAAGAACGATGTCATTTAGCGAGATACAGCGTTCTGTACTGTAATAAGTTGGTGAGAAACTGTGAGGTCAAGCAAATATCGTAATTGTGAACAAAACAGTGTAATAGAGCGTTTTTAGATACAAGTGCGAATGTTAGTTAGGTTAAGATATGAACCGTCGTAAAACCGCATTAAACAATGTCAATTACTGAGATGCAGTGTTTTTCACCATTACAAGTCGGGAACTGCGATATCTAATGTGAAAGCGCTTGCAAACGTCGTTAGGTTAGGTTAGGTTAGGTTAGGTTAGGTTACGTTAGGTTAGGTTAGGTTAGGTTTGGTTAGGTTAGGTTAGGTTAGGTTAGGTTACGTTAGGTTAAGGTATGAACCGTCGTAAAACCGCAATAAACAATGTCACTTAGTGAGATGTAGTGTTTTTCAACATTACAAGTCGGGAACTACGATATCTAACGTGAAAGCGCATGAAACCGTCGTAATCTTGTAGAAAGCATTGTAAAGTGGCGAGTAAAACGTTTTCTAACGATAAAAGTGCGAAGGTTAGGTTAGGTTAGGTTAGTTTAAGCTAGGTAGCGTCGTGAAACTACCAAAAACGACGTCATCTAACGAGATAGTGTTGTTTTATAGCGAGTATTAAACTGCGATAGGTGAAATGTTGTGAAAGCACACAAAACGGCATGAACAAGCCAAATACTGCGTGTTCTACCGTTACAAGTGCGAAACTGCTATATTGTGATATTCGCGTTAAAGCGCATGCAAGCATCGTGAAACCTTAAAGAACAATGTCATTTAGCGAGATACAGCATTCTGTACTGCAATAAGTTGGTGAAAAACTGTGAGGTTATGCAAATATCGTAATTGTGAACGAAACAGTGTAATAGAGCGTTTTTTAATACAAGTGCGAATGTTAGGTTACGTTAAGATATGAACCGTCGTAAAAAAGCATCAATCAATGTCACTTAGTGAGATGCAGTGTTTTTCACCATTACAAGTCGGGAACTGCGATATCTAATGTGAAAGCGCTTGCAAACGTCGTTAGGTTAGGTTAGGTTAGGTTTGGTTAGGTTAGGTTAGGTTAGGTTAGATTAGGTTAGGTTGGGTTGAGTTGGGTTAGGTTAGGTTAGGTTGGGTTAGGTTAGGTTAGGTTACGTTAGGTTAGGTTACGTTAGGTTAGGTTAGGTTAGGTAAGGATAATTTGGTTAGGTTAGGTAAGGTTAGGTTAGGTTAGGTTAGGTTGGGTTGGGTGTTGTTGGGTTGGGTTGGGTTGGGTTAGGTTGGGTTAGGTTAGGTTAGGTTACGTTAGGTTAGGTTAGGTTAGGTTACGTTAGGTTATGTTAGGTTAGGTTAGGTTACGTTAGGTTAGGTTAGGTCAGGTAAGGTTAGGTTACGTTAGAATAGGTTAGGTTAGGTTACGTTAGGTTAGGTTAGGTTAGGTTAGGTTAGGTTTGGTTAGGTTAGGTTAGGTTAGCTTAGGTTAGGTTAGGTTGGGTTGGGTTGGGTTAGGTTGGGTTAGGTTAGGTTAGGTTAGGTTAGGTTGGGTTAGGTTAGTTTAGGTTAGGTTAGGTTAGGTTAGGTTAAGTTGGGTTGGGTTAGGTTAGGTTAGGTTAGGTAAGGTTAGGTTAGGTTAGGTTAGGTTAAGGTATGAACCGTCGTAAAACCGCATTAAACAATGTCACTTAGTGAGATGCAGTGTTTTTCACCTTTACAAGTTGGGAACTGTGATATCTAATGTGAAAGTGCTTGAAACCGTCGTAATGTTGTAGAAAGCAATGTAAAGTAGCGAGTAAAACGTTTTCTAACGATAGAAGTGCGAAGGTCATGTTAGGTTGAGTTATGTTAGTTTAAGCTAGGTAGCGTCGTGAAACTACCAAAAACAACGTCATCTAACGAGATAGAGTTGTTTTATTGCGAGTACGAAACTGCGATAGGTGAAATGTTGTGAATGCACACAAAATGGCATGAACAAGCCAAATACTGCGTGTTCTACCGTTACAAGTGCGAAACTGCTATATTGTGATATTCTCGTTAAAGCGCATGCAAGCATCGTGAAACCTTAAAGAACAATGTCATTTAGCGAGATACAGCGTTCTATACTGCAATAAGTTGGTGAAAAACTGTGAGGTTATGCAAATATCGTAATTGTGAACGAAACAGTGTAATAGAGCGTTTTTTAATACAAGTGCGAATGTTAGGTTAGGTTAAGATATGAACCGTCGTAAAACCGCTATAATCAATGTCACTTAGTGAGATGCAGTGTTTTTCACCATTACAAGTCGGGAACTGCGATATCTAATGTGAAAGCGCTTGCAAACGTCGTTAGGTTAGGTTAGGTTAGGTTAGGTTAGGTTACGTTAGGTTAGGTTAGGTTAGGTTTGGTTAGGTTAGGTTAGGTTAGGTTAGGTTACGTTAGGTTAAGGTATGAACCGTCGTAAAACCGCAATAAACAATGTCACTTAGTGAGATGTAGTGTTTTTCAACATTACAAGTCGGGAACTACGATATCTAACGTGAAAGCGCATGAAACCGTCGTAATCTTGTAGAAAGCATTGTAAAGTGGCGAGTAAAACGTTTTCTAACGATAAAAGTGCGAAGGTTAGGTTAGGTTAGGTTAGTTTAAGCTAGGTAGCGTCGTGAAACTACCAAAAACGACGTCATCTAACGAGATAGTGTTGTTTTATAGCGAGTATTAAACTGCGATAGGTGAAATGTTGTGAAAGCACACAAAACGGCATGAACAAGCCAAATACTGCGTGTTCTACCGTTACAAGTGCGAAACTGCTATATTGTGATATTCGCGTTAAAGCGCATGCAAGCATCGTGAAACCTTAAAGAACAATGTCATTTAGCGAGATACAGCATTCTGTACTGCAATAAGTTGGTGAAAAACTGTGAGGTTATGCAAATATCTTATTGTGAACGAAACAGTGTAATAAAGCGTTTTTTAATACAAGTGCGAATGTTAGGTTAGGTTAAGATATGAACCGTCGTAAAACCGCATTAATCAATGTCACTTAGTGAGATGCAGTGTTTTCCACCATTACAAGTCGGGAACTGCGATATCTAATGTGAAAGCGCTTGCAAACGTCGTTAGGTTAGGTTAGGTTAGGTTAGGTTAGGTTAGGTTACGTTAGGTTAGGTTAGGTTAGGTTTGGTTAGGTTAGGTTAGGTTAGGTTAGGTTAGGGTATGTTAGGTAAGGTTTGGTTAGGTTAGGTTAGGTTGATTTAGGTAAGGTTAGGTTAGGTTAAGATATGAACTGCGCTAAAACCGCGTCAAACAATGTCAGTGAGATGCTGTGTTTTTCACCATTACAAGTCGGGAACTGCGATATCTAATGTGGAAGCGCATGAAACCGTCGTAATCTTGTAGAAAACATTGTAAAGTAGCGAATAAAACGTTTTCTAACGATAGAAGTGCGAAGGTCCGGTTAGTTTGAGTTATGTTAGTTTAAGCTAGGTAGCGTCGTGAAACCACCAAAAACGACGTCATCTAACGAGATAGTGTTGTTTTAATGCGAGTACGAAACTGCGACAGGTAAAATGTTGTGAAAGCACTCAAAACGGCATGAACAAGCCAAATACTGCGTGTTGTACCGTTACAAGTGCGAAACTGCTATGTTGTGACATTCTCGGTAAAGCGCATGCAAGTATCGTGAAACCTTAAAGAACGATGTCATTTAGCGAGATACAGCGTTCTGTACTGTAATAAGTTGGTGAGAAACTGTGAGGTCAAGCAAATATCGTAATTGTGAACGAAACAGTGTAATTGAGCGTCTTTAGATACAAGTGCGAATGTTAGGTTAGGTTGACATATCAACCGTCGTAAAACTGTAATAAACAATGTCACTTAGTGAGATGTAGTGTTTTTCAACATTACAAGTCGGGAACTACGATATCTAATGTGAAAGCGCATGAAACCGTCGTAATCTTGTAGAAAACATTGTAAAATTGCGAGTAAAACGTTTTCTAACGATAGAAGTGCGAAGGTTAGGTTAGGTTAGGTTAGTTTAAGCTAGGTAGCGTCGTGAAACTACCAAAAACGACGTCATCTAACGAGATAGTGTTGTTTTATTGCGAGTATTAAACTGCGATAGGTAAAATGTTGTGAATGCACACAAAACAGCATGAACAAGCCAAATACTGCGTGTTCTACCGTTACAAGTGCGAAACTGCTATATTGTGATATTCTCGTTAAAGCGCATGCAAGCATCGTGAAACCTTAAAGAACGATGTCATTTAGCGAGATACAGCGTTCTGTACTGCAATAAGTTGGTGAAAAACTGTGAGGTTATGCAAATATCGTAATTGTGAACGAAACAGTGTAATAGAGCGTTTTTCAATACAAGTACGAATGTTAGGTTAGGTTAAGATATGAACCGTCGTAAAACCGCATTAAACAATGTCACTTAGTGAGATGCAGTGTTTTTCACCATTACAAGTTGGGAACTGCGATATCTAATGTGAAAGCACTTGCAAACGTCGTTAGGTTAGGTTAGGTTAGGTTAGGTTAGGTTACGTTAGGTTAGGTTTGGTTAGGTTAGGTTAGGTTAGGTTATGTTAGGTTAGGTTGGGTTAGGTTAGGTTAGGTTACGTTAGGTCAAGGTATGAAGCGTCGTAAAACCGCAATAAACAATGTCACTTAGTGAGATGCAGTGTTTTTCACCTTTACAAGTTGGGAACTGCGATATCTAATGTGAAAGCGCTTGAAACCGTCGTAATGTTGTAGAAAGCAATGTAAAGTAGCGAGTAAAACGTTTTCTAACGATAGAAGTGCGAAGGTTATGTTAGGTTGAGTTATGTTAGTTTAAGCTAGGTAGCGTCGTGAAACCACCAAAAACGACGTCATCTAACGAGATAGTGTTGTTTTATTGCGAGTACGAAACTGCGATAGGCAAAATGTTGTGAAAGCACACAAAACGGCATGAACAAGCCAAATACTGCGTGTTGTACCGTTACAAGTGCGAAAGTGCTATGTTGTGACATTCTCGGTAAAGCGCATGCAAGTATCGTGAAACCTTAAAGAACGATGTCATTTAGCGAGATACAGCGTTCTGTACTGTAATAAGTTGGTGAGAAACTGTGAGGTCAAGCAAATATCGTAATTGTGAACAAAACAGTGTAATAGAGCGTTTTTAGATACAAGTGCGAATGTTAGTTAGGTTAAGATATGAACCGTCGTAAAACCGCATTAAACAATGTCAATTACTGAGATGCAGTGTTTTTCACCATTAAAAGTGGGGAACTGCGATATTTAATGTGAAAGCGCTTGCAACCGTCGTTAGGTTAGGTTAGGTTAGGTTAGGTTAGGTTAGGTTAGGTTTGGTTAGGTTAGGTTAGGTTAGGTTAGGTTAGATTAGGTTAGGTTGGGTTGAGTTGGGTTAGGTTAGGTTAGGTTGGGTTAGGTTAGGTTAGGTTAGGTTACGTTAGGTTAGGTTACGTTAGGTTAGGTTAGGTTAGGTAAGGATAATTTGGTTAGGTTAGGTAAGGCTAGGTTAGGTTAGGTTAGGTTGGGTTGGGTGTTGTTGGGTTGGGTTGGGTTGGGTTAGGTTGGGTTAGGTTAGGTTAGGTTACGTTAGGTTAGGTTAGGTTAGGTTACGTTAGGTTATGTTAGGTTAGGTTAGGTTATGTTAGGTTAGGTTAGGTCAGGTAAGGTTAGGTTACGTTAGAATAGGTTAGGTTAGGTTACGTTAGGTTAGGTTAAGTTAGGTTAGGTTAGGTTTGGTTAGGTTAGGTTTGGTTAGCTTAGGTTAGGTTAGGTTGGGTTGGGTTGGGTTAGGTTGGGTTAGGTTAGGTTAGGTTAGGTTAGGTTGGGTTAGGTTAGTTTAGGTTAGGTTAGGTTAGGTTAGGTTAAGTTGGGTTGGGTTAGGTTAGGTTAGGTTAGGTAAGGTTAGGTTAGGTTAGGTTAGGTTAAGGTATGAACCGTCGTAAAACCGCATTAAACAATGTCACTTAGTGAGATGCAGTGTTTTTCACCTTTACAAGTTGGGAACTGTGATATCTAATGTGAAAGTGCTTGAAACCGTCGTAATGTTGTAGAAAGCAATGTAAAGTAGCGAGTAAAACGTTTTCTAACGATAGAAGTGCGAAGGTCATGTTCGGTTGAGTTATGTTAGTTTAAGCTAGGTAGCGTCGTGAAACTACCAAAAACAACGTCATCTAACGAGATAGAGTTGTTTTATTGCGAGTACGAAACTGCGATAGGTGAAATGTTGTGAATGCACACAAAACGGCATGAACAAGCCAAATACTGCGTGTTCTACCGTTACAAGTGCGAAACTGCTATATTGTGATATTCTCGTTAAAGCGCATGCAAGCATCGTGAAACCTTAAAGAACAATGTCATTTAGCGAGATACAGCGTTCTGTACTGCAATAAGTTGGTGAAAAACTGTGAGGTTATGCAAATATCGTAATTGTGAACGAAACAGTGTAATAGAGCGTTTTTTAATACAAGTGCGAATGTTAGGTTAGGTTAAGATATGAACCGTCGTAAAACCGCATTAATCAATGTCACTTAGTGAGATGCAGTGTTTTTCACCATTACAAGTCGGGAACTGCGATATCTAATGTGAAAGCGCTTGCAAACGTCGTTAGGTTAGGTTAGGTTAGGTTAGGTTAGGTTAGGTTAGGTTACGTTAGGTTAGGTTAGGTTAGGTTTGGTTAGGTTAGGTTAGGTTACGTTAGGTTAAGGTATGAACCGTCGTAAAACCGCAATAAACAATGTCACTTAGTAAGATGTAGGGTTTTTCAACATTACAAGTCGGGAACTACGATATCTAACGTGAAAGCGCATGAAACCGTCGTAATCTTGTAGAAAGCATTGTAAAGTGGCGAGTAAAACGTTTTCTAACGATAAAAGTGCGAAGGTTAGGTTAGGTTAGGTTAGTTTAAGCTAGGTAGCGTCGTGAAACTACCAAAAACGACGTCATCTAACGAGATAGTGTTGTTTTATAGCGAGTATTAAACTGCGATAGGTGAAATGTTGTGAAAGCACACAAAACGGCATGAACAAGCCAAATACTGCGTGTTCTACCGTTACAAGTGCGAAACTGCTATATTGTGATATTCTCGTTAAAGCGCATGCAAGCATCGTGAAACCTTAAAGAACAATGTCATTTAGCGAGATACAGCATTCTGTACTGCAATAAGTTGGTGAAAAACTGTGAGGTTATGCAAATATCTTATTGTGAACGAAACAGTGTAATAGAGCGTTTTTTAATACAAGTGCGAATGTTAGGTTAGGTTAAGATATGAACCGTCGTAAAACCGCATTAATCAATGTCACTTAGTGAGATGCAGTGTTTTTCACCATTACAAGTCGGGAACTGCGATATCTAATGTGAAAGCGCTTGCAAACGTCGTTAGGTTAGGTTAGGTTAGGTTAGGTTAGGTTAGGTTACGTTAGGTTAGGTTAGGTTAGGTTTGGTTAGGTTAGGTTAGGTTAGGTTAGCTTACGTTAGGTTAAGGTATGAACCGTCGTAAAACCGCAATAAACAATGTCACTTAGTGAGATGTAGTGTTTTTCAACATTACAAGTCGGGAACTACGATATCTAACGTGAAAGCGCATGAAACCGTCGTAATCTTGTAGAAAGCATTGTAAAGTGGCGAGTAAAACGTTTTCTAACGTTAAAAGTGCGAAGGTTAGGTTAGGTTAGGTTAGTTTAAGCTAGGTAGCGTCGTGAAACTACCAAAAACGACGTCATCTAACGAGATAGTGTTGTTTTATAGCGAGTATTAAACTGCGAGAGGTGAAATGTTGTGAAAGCACACAAAACGGCATGAACAAGCCAAATACTGCGTGTTCTACCGTTACACGTGCGAAACTGCTATATTGTGATATTCTCGTTAAAGCGCATGCAAGCATCGTGAAACCTTAAAGAACAATGTCATTTAGCGAGATACAGCATTCTGTACTGCAATAAGTTGGTGAAAAACTGTGAGGTTATGCAAATATCTTATTGTGAACGAAACAGTGTAATAAAGCGTTTTTTAATACAAGTGCGAATGTTAGGTTAGGTTAAGATATGAACCGTCGTAAAACCGCATTAATCAATGTCACTTAGTGAGATGCAGTGTTTTACACCATTACAAGTCTGGAACTGCGATATCTAATGTGAAAGCGCTTGCAAACGTCGTTAGGTTAGGTTAGGTTAGGTTAGGTTAGGTTAGGTTACGTTAGGTTAGGTTAGGTTAGGTTTGGTTAGGTTAGGTTAGGTTAGGTTAGGTTAGGGTATGTTAGGTAAGGTTTGGTTAGGTTAGGTTAGGTTGATTTAGGTAAGGTTAGGTTAGGTTAAGATATGAACTGCGCTAAAACCGCGTTAAACAATGTCAGTGACATGCTGTGTTTTTCACCATTACAAGTCGGGAACTGCGATATCTAATGTGAAAGCGCATGAAACCGTCGTAATCTTGTAGAAAACATTGTAAAGTAGCGAATAAAACGTTTTCTAACGATAGAAGTGCGAAGGTCCGGTTAGTTTGAGTTATGTTAGTTTAAGCTAGGTAGCGTCGTGAAACCACCAAAAACGACGTCATCTAACGAGATAGTGTTGTTTTAATGCGAGTACGAAACTGCGACAGGTAAAATGTTGTGAAAGCAGTTTTAATGCGAGTACGAAACTGCGACAGGTAAAATGTTGTGAAAGCACTCAAAACGGCATGAACAAGCCAAATACTGCGTGTTGTACCATTACAAGTGCGAAACTGCTATGTTGTGACATTCTCGGTAAAGCGCATGCAAGTATCGTGAAACCTTAAAGAACGATGTCATTTAGCGAGATACAGCGTTCTGTACTGTAATAAGTTGGTGAGAAACTGTGAGGTCAAGCAAATATCGTAATTGTGAACGAAACAGTGTAATTGAGCGTCTTTAGATACAAGTGCGAATGTTAGGTTAGGTTGACATATCAACCGTCGTAAAACTGTAATAAACAATGTCACTTAGTGAGATGTAGTGTTTTTCAACATTACAAGTCGGGAACTACGATATCTAATGTGAAAGCGCATGAAACCGTCGTAATCTTGTAGAAAACATTGTAAAATTGCGAGTAAAACGTTTTCTAACGATAGAAGTGCGAAGGTTAGGTTAGGTTAGGTTAGTTTAAGCTAGGTAGCGTCGTGAAACCACCAAAAACGACGTCATCTAACGAGATAGTGTTGTTTTAATGCGAGTACGAAACTGCGACAGGTAAAATGTTGTGAAAGCACTCAAAACGGCATGAACAAGCCAAATACTGCGTGTTGTACCGTTACAAGTGCGAAACTGCTATGTTGTGACATTCTCGGTAAAGCGCATGCAAGTATCGTGAAACCTTAAAGAACGATGTCATTTAGCGAGAT
Source organism: Rhipicephalus microplus (assembly GCF_043290135.1). Lineage (NCBI taxonomy): Eukaryota > Metazoa > Arthropoda > Arachnida > Ixodida > Ixodidae > Rhipicephalus > Rhipicephalus microplus. The sequence continues at coordinate 510,887 of NW_027464649.1, read as the reverse complement.
ACAGCGTTCTGTACTGTAATAAGTTGGTGAGAAACTGTGAGGTCAAGCAAATATCGTAATTGTGAACGAAACAGTGTAATTGAGCGTCTTTAGATACAAGTGCGAATGTTAGGTTAGGTTGACATATCAACCGTCGTAAAACTGTAATAAACAATGTCACTTAGTGAGATGCAGTGTTTTTCACCATTACAAGTTGGGAACTGCGATATCTAATGTGAAAGCACTTGCAAACGTCGTTAGGTTAGGTTAGGTTAGGTTAGGTTAGGTTAGGTTACGTTAGGTTAGGTTTGGTTAGGTTAGGTTAGGTTAGGTTATGTTAGGTTAGGTTGGGTTAGGTTAGGTTAGGTTACGTTAGGTCAAGGTATGAACCGTCGTAAAACCGCAATAAACAATGTCACTTAGTGAGATGCAGTGTTTTTCACCTTTACAAGTTGGGAACTGCGATATCTAATGTGAAAGCGCTTGAAACCGTCGTAATGTTGTAGAAAGCAATGTAAAGTAGCGAGTAAAACGTTTTCTAACGATAGAAGTGCGAAGGTTATGTTAGGTTGAGTTATGTTAGTTTAAGCTAGGTAGCGTCGTGAAACCACCAAAAACGACGTCATCTAACGAGATAGTGTTGTTTTATTGCGAGTACGAAACTGCGATAGGCAAAATGTTGTGAAAGCACACAAAACGGCATGAACAAGCCAAATACTGCGTGTTGTACCGTTACAAGTGCGAAAGTGCTATGTTTTGACATTCTCGGTAAAGCGCATGCAAGTATCGTGAAACCTTAAAGAACGATGTCATTTAGCGAGATACAGCGTTCTGTACTGTAATAAGTTGGTGAGAAACTGTGAGGTCAAGCAAATATCGTAATTGTGAACAAAACAGTGTAATAGAGCGTTTTTAGATACAAGTGCGAATGTTAGGTTAGGTTAAGATATGAACCGTCGTAAAACCGCAATAAACAATGTCAATTACTGAGATGCAGTGTTTTTCACCATTAAAAGTGGGGAACTGCGATATTTAATGTGAAAGCGCTTGCAACCGTCGTTAGGTTAGGTTAGGTTAGGTTAGGTTAGGTTAGGTTAGGTTTGGTTAGGTTAGGTTAGGTTAGGTTAGATTAGGTTAGGTTGGGTTGAGTTGGGTTAGGTTAGGTTAGGTTGGGTTAGGTTAGGTTAGGTTAGGTTACGTTAGGTTAGGTTACGTTAGGTTAGGTTAGGTTAGGTAAGGATAATTTGGTTAGGTTAGGTAAGGTTAGGTTAGGTTAGGTTGGGTTGGGTGTTGTTGGGTTGGGTTGGGTTGGGTTAGGTTGGGTTAGGTTAGGTTAGGTTACGTTAGGTTAGGTTAGGTTAGGTTACGTTAGGTTATGTTAGGTTAGGTTAGGTTACGTTAGGTTAGGTTAGGTCAGGTAAGGTTAGGTTACGTTAGAATAGGTTAGGTTAGGTTACGTTAGGTTAGGTTAAGTTAGGTTAGGTTAGGTTTGGTTAGGTTAGGTTAGGTTAGCTTAGGTTAGGTTAGGTTGGGTTGGGTTGGGTTAGGTTGGGTTAGGTTAGGTTAGGTTAGGTTAGGTTGGGTTAGGTTAGTTTAGGTTAGGTTAGGTTAGGTTAGGTTAAGTTGGGTTGGGTTAGGTTAGGTTAGGTTAGGTAAGGTTAGGTTAGGTTAGGTTAGGTTAAGGTATGAACCGTCGTAAAACCGCATTAAACAATGTCACTTAGTGAGATGCAGTGTTTTTCACCTTTACAAGTTGGGAACTGTGATATCTAATGTGAAAGTGCTTGAAACCGTCGTAATGTTGTAGAAAGCAATGTAAAGTAGCGAGTAAAACGTTTTCTAACGATAGAAGTGCGAAGGTCATGTTAGGTTGAGTTATGTTAGTTTAAGCTAGGTAGCGTCGTGAAACTACCAAAAACAACGTCATCTAACGAGATAGAGTTGTTTTATAGCGAGTATTAAACTGCGATAGGTGAAATGTTGTGAAAGCACACAAAACGGCATGAATAAGCCAAATACTGCGTGTTCTACCGTTACAAGTGCGAAACTGCTATATTGTGATATTCTCGTTAAAGCGCATGCAAGCATCGTGAAACCTTAAAGAACAATGTCATTTAGCGAGATACAGCATTCTGTACTGCAATAAGTTGGTGAAAAACTGTGAGGTTATGCAAATATCTTATTGTGAACGAAACAGTGTAATAGAGCGTTTTTTAATACAAGTGCGAATGTTAGGTTAGGTTAAGATATGAACCGTCGTAAAACCGCATTAATCAATGTCACTTAGTGAGATGCAGTGTTTTTCACCATTACAAGTCGGGAACTGCGATATCTAATGTGAAAGCGCTTGCAAACGTCGTTAGGTTAGGTTAGGTTAGGTTAGGTTAGGTTAGGTTAGGTTACGTTAGGTTAGGTTAGGTTAGGTTTGGTTAGGTTAGGTTAGGTTAGGTTAGGTTAGGGTATGTTAGGTAAGGTTTGGTTAGGTTAGGTTAGGTTGATTTAGGTAAGGTTAGGTAAGGTTAAGATATGAACTGCGCTAAAACCGCGTTAAACAATGTCAGTGAGATGCTGTGTTTTTCACCATTACAAGTCGGGAACTGCGATATCTAATGTGAAAGCGCATGAAACCGTCGTAATCTTGTAGAAAACATTGTAAAGTAGCGAATAAAACGTTTTCTAACGATAGAAGTGCGAAGGTCCGGTTAGTTTGAGTTATGTTAGTTTAAGCTAGGTAGCGTCGTGAAACCACCAAAAACGACGTCATCTAACGAGATAGTGTTGTTTTAATGCGAGTACGAAACTGCGACAGGTAAAATGTTGTGAAAGCACTCAAAACGGCATGAACAAGCCAAATACTGCGCGTTGTACCGTTACAAGTGCGAAACTGCTATATTGTGATATTCTCGTTAAAGCGCATGCAAGCATCGTGAAACCTTAAAGAACGATGTCATTTAGCGAGATACAGCGTTCTGTACTGCAATAAGTTGGTGAAAAACTGTGAGGTTATGCAAATATCGTAATTGTGAACGAAACAGTGTAATAGAGCGTTTTTCAATACAAGTACGAATGTTAGGTTAGGTTAAGATATGAACCGTCGTAAAACCGCATTAAACAATGTCACTTAGTGAGATGCAGTGTTTTTCACCATTACAAGTTGGGAACTGCGATATCTAATGTGAAAGCACTTGCAAACGTCGTTAGGTTAGGTTAGGTTAGGTTTGGTTAGGTTAGGTTAGGTTAGGGTATGTTAGGTTAGGTTGGGTTAGGTTAGGTTAGGTTACGTTAGGTTAAGGTATGAACCGTCGTAAAACCGCAATAAACAATGTCACTTAGTGAGATGCAGTGTTTTTCACCTTTACAAGTTGGGAACTGCGATATCTAATGTGAAAGCGCATGAAACCGTCGTAATCTTGTAGAAAACATTGTAAAGTGGCGAGTAAAACGTTTTATAACGATAGAAGTGCGAAGGTTAGGTTAGGTTAGGTTAGTTTAAGCTAGGTAGCGTCGTGAAACTACCAAAAACGACGTCATCTAACGAGATAGTGTTGTTTTATTGCGAGTATTAAACTGCGATAGGTGAAATGTTGTGAATGCACACAAAACGGCATGAACAAGCCAAATACTGCGTGTTCTACCGTTACAAGTGCGAAACTGCTATATTGTAATATTCTCGTTAAAGCGCATGCAAGCATCGTGAAACCTTAAAGAACAATGTCATTTAGCGAGATACAGCGTTCTGTACTGCAATAAGTTGGTGAAAAACTGTGAGGTTATGCAAATATCGTAATTGTGAACGAAACAGTGTAATAGAGCGTTTTTCAATACAAGTACGAATGTTAGGTTAGGTTAAGATATGAACCGTCGTAAAACCGCATTAAACAATGTCACTTCGTGAGATGCAGTGTTTTTCACCATTACAAGTTGGGAACTGCGATATCTAATGTGAAAGCGCTTGCAAACGTCGTTAGGTTAGGTTAGGTTAGGTTAGGTTAGGTTACGTTAGGTTAGGTTTGGTTAGGTTAGGTTAGGTTAGGTTATGTTAGGTTAGGTTGGGTTATGTTAGGTTAGGTTACGTTAGGTTAAGGTATGAACCGTCGTAAAACCGCAATAAACAATGTCACTTAGTGAGATGCAGTGTTTTTCACCTTTACAAGTTGGGAACTGCGATATCTAATGTGAAAGCGCTTGAAACCGTCGTAATGCTGTAGAAAGCATTGTAAAGTAGCGAGTAAAACGTTTTCTAACGATAGAAGTGCGAAGGTTATGTTAGGTTGAGTTATGTTAGTTTAAGCTAGGTAGCGTCGTGAAACCACCAAAAACGACGTCATCTAACGAGATAGTGTTGTTTTATTGCGAGTACGAAACTGCGATAGGTAAAATGTTGTGAAAGCACACAAAACGGCATGAACAAGCCAAATACTGCGTGTTGTACCGTTACAAGTGCGAAACTGCTATGTTGTGACATTCTCGGAAAAGCGCATGCAAGTATCGTGACAGCTTAAAGAACGATGTCATTTGGCGAGATACAGCGTTCTGTACTGTAATAAGTTGGTGAGAAACTGTGAGGTCAAGTAAATATCGTAATTGTGAACGAAACAGTGTAATTGAGCGTCTTTAGATACAAGTGCGAATGTTAGGTTAGGTTGACATATCAACCGTCGTAAAACCGCATTAAACAATGTCACTTAGTGAGATGTAGTGTTCTTCAACATTACAAGTCGATATCTAATGTGAAAGCGCATGAAACCGTCGTAATCTTGTAGAAAACATTGTAAAGTGGCGAGTAAAACGTTTTCTAACGATAGAAGTGCGAAGGTTAGGTTAGGTTAGGTTAGTTTAAGCTAGGTAGCGTCGTGAAACTACCAAAAACGACGTCATCTAACGAGATAGTGTTGTTTTATAGCGAGTATTAAACTGCGATAGGTGAAATGTTGTGAAAGCACACAAAACGGCATGAACAAGCCAAATACTGCGTGTTCTACCGTTACAAGTGCGAAACTGCTATATTGTGATATTCTCGTTAAAGCGCATGCAAGCATCGTGAAACCTTAAAGAACAATGTCATTTAGCGAGATACAGCGTTCTGTACTGCAATAAGTTGGTGAAAAACTGTGAGGTTATGCAAATATCGTAATTGTGAACGAAACAGTGTAATAGAGCGTTTTTTAATACAAGTGCGAATGTTAGGTTACGTTAAGATATGAACCGTCGTAAAAAAGCATCAATCAATGTCACTTAGTGAGATGCAGTGTTTTTCACCATTACAAGTCGGGAACTGCGATATCTAATGTGAAAGCGCTTGCAAAGGTCGTTAGGTTAGGTTAGGTTAGGTTAGGTTACGTTAGGTCAGGTTAGGTTAGGTTTGGTTAGGTTAGGTTAGGTTAGGTTAGGGTATGTTAGGTAAGGTTTGGTTAGGTTAGGTTAGGTTAGGTTGGTTTAGGTAAGGTTATGTTAGGTTAAGATATGAACCGCGCTAAAACCGCGTTAAACAATGTCACTTAGTGGGATGCTGTGTTTTTCACCATTACAAGTCGGGAACTGCGATATCTAATGTGAAAGCGCATGAAACCGTCGTAATCTTGTAGAAAACATTGTAAAGTAGCGAATAAAACGTTTTCTAACGATAGAAGTGCGAAGGTTCGGTTAGTTTGAGTTATGTTAGTTTAAGCTAGGTAGCGTCGTGAAACCACCAAAAACGACGTCATCTAACGAGATAGTGTTGTTTTAATGCGAGTACGAAACTGCGACAGGTAAAATGTTGTGAAAGCACACAAAACGGCATGAACAAGCCAAATACTGCGTGTTGTACCGTTACAAGTGCGAAACTGCTATGTTGTGACATTCTCGGTAAAGCGCATGCAAGTATCGTGAAACCTTAAAGAACGATGTCATTTAGCGAGATACAGCGTTCTGTACTGTAATAGGTTGGTGAGAAACTGTGAGGTCAAGCAAATATCGTAATTGTGAACGAAACAGTGTAATTGAGCGTTTTTCAATACAAGTACGAATGTTAGGTTAGGTTAAGATATGAACCGTCGTAAAACCGCATTAAACAATGTCACTTAGTGAGATGCAGTGTTTTTCACCATTACAAGTTGGGAACTGCGATATCTAATGTGAAAGCACTTGCAAACGTCGTTAGGTTAGGTTAGGTTAGGTTAGGTTACGTTAGGTTAGGTTTGGTTAGGTTAGGTTAGGTTAGGTTATGTTAGGTTAGGTTGGGTTAGGTTAGGTTAGGTTACGTTAGGTCAAGGTATGAACCGTCGTAAAACCGCAATAAACAATGTCACTTAGTGAGATGCAGTGTTTTTCACCTTTACAAGTTGGGAACTGCGATATCTAATGTGAAAGCGCTTGAAACCGTCGTAATGTTGTAGAAAGCAATGTAAAGTAGCGAGTAAAACGTTTTCTAACGATAGAAGTGCGAAGGTTATGTTAGGTTGAGTTATGTTAGTTTAAGCTAGGTAGCGTCGTGAAACCACCAAAAACGACGTCATCTAACGAGATAGTGTTGTTTTATTGCGAGTACGAAACTGCGATAGGCAAAATGTTGTGAAAGCACACAAAACGGCATGAACAAGCCAAATACTGCGTGTTGTACCGTTACAAGTGCGAAAGTGCTATGTTGTGACATTCTCGGTAAAGCGCATGCAAGTATCGTGAAACCTTAAAGAACGATGTCATTTAGCGAGATACAGCGTTCTGTACTGTAATAAGTTGGTGAGAAACTGTGAGGTCAAGCAAATATCGTAATTGTGAACAAAACAGTGTAATAGAGCGTTTTTAGATACAAGTGCGAATGTTAGGTTAGGTTAAGATATGAACCGTCGTAAAACCGCATTAAACAATGTCAATTACTGAGATGCAGTGTTTTTCACCATTAAAAGTGGGGAACTGCGATATTTAATGTGAAAGCGCTTGCAACCGTCGTTAGGTTAGGTTAGGTTAGGTTAGGGTAGGTTAGGTTAGGTTTGGTTAGGTTAGGTTAGGTTAGGTTAGGTTAGATTAGGTTAGGTTGGGTTGAGTTGGGTTAGGTTAGGTTAGGTTAGGTTGGGTTAGGTTAGGTTAGGTTAGGTTACGTTAGGTTAGGTTACGTTAGGTTAGGTTAGGTTAGGTAAGGATAATTTGGTTAGGTTAGGTAAGGCTAGGTTAGGTTAGGTTAGGTTGGGTTGGGTGTTGTTGGGTTGGGTTGGGTTGGGTTAGGTTGGGTTAGGTTAGGTTAGGTTATGTTAGGTTAGGTTAGGTTAGGTTACGTTAGGTTATGTTAGGTTAGGTTAGGTTACGTTAGGTTAGGTTAGGTCAGGTAAGGTTAGGTTACGTTAGAATAGGTTAGGTTAGGTTACGTTAGGTTAGGTTAAGTTAGGTTAGGTTAGGTTTGGTTAGGTTAGGTTAGGTTAGCTTAGGTTAGGTTAGGTTGGGTTGGGTTGGGTTAGGTTGGGTTAGGTTAGGTTAGGTTAGGTTAGGTTAGGTTGGGTTAGGTTAGTTTAGGTTAGGTTAGGTTAGGTTAGGTTAAGTTGGGTTGGGTTAGGTTAGGTTAGGTTAGGTAAGGTTAGGTTAGGTTAGGTTAGGTTAAGGTATGAACCGTCGTAAAACCGCATTAAACAATGTCACTTAGTGAGATGCAGTGTTTTTCACCTTTACAAGTTGGGAACTGTGATATCTAATGTGAAAGTGCTTGAAACCGTCGTAATGTTGTAGAAAGCAATGTAAAGTAGCGAGTAAAACGTTTTCTAACGATAGAAGTGCGAAGGTCATGTTAGGTTGAGTTATGTTAGTTTAAGCTAGGTAGCGTCGTGAAACTACCAAAAACAACGTCATCTAACGAGATAGAGTTGTTTTATTGCGAGTACGAAACTGCGATAGGTGAAATGTTGTGAATGCACACAAAACGGCATGAACAAGCCAAATACTGCGTGTTCTACCGTTACAAGTGCGAAACTGCTATATTGTGATATTCTCGTTAAAGCGCATGCAAGCATCGTGAAACCTTAAAGAACAATGTCATTTAGCGAGATACAGCGTTCTGTACTGCAATAAGTTGGTGAAAAACTGTGAGGTTATGCAAATATCGTAATTGTGAACGAAACAGTGTAATAGAGCGTTTTTTAATACAAGTGCGAATGTTAGGTTAGGTTAAGATATGAACCGTCGTAAAACCGCATTAATCAATGTCACTTAGTGAGATGCAGTGTTTTTCACAATTACAAGTCGGGAACTGCGATATCTAATGTGAAAGCGCTTGCAAACGTCGTTAGGTTAGGTTAGGTTAGGTTAGGTTAGGTTAGGTTAGGTTACGTTAGGTTAGGTTAGGTTAGGTTTGGTTAGGTTAGGTTAGGTTACGTTAGGTTAAGGTATGAACCGTCGTAAAACCGCAATAAACAATGTCACTTAGTAAGATGTAGGGTTTT